>NW_006438643.1:811677-823503 GCF_000325575.1 Pteropus alecto | reverse complement strand
AGGACAGATTGTGGGTCACACAAGTATCTTGGGAGAAAAGGCTTCAGGTCATCCTTTTGTTCAGTAAGAGTAGAGGAAAAGAGCAATCATTGCACAGAAAAGAATGAAATTTGTTATGTCCTACGGACCAGAGTAAAGCTTTTGAAATAATTATGAGTCGGCCTTTTTACCAGGTCACCAAGCTCCTTTCCTCGGTTCTTCACCTTTTCTCTTTTTCCTTCAGGATTTGGTCTTGGCCCACCTTGATGTCTACACAATTAGTATCGTTTTATTCCTGTGTGTCTAACTCTGCCACTTCTTAACCCTTCCAACTAGGCAGGGATCTGTGAGCAAGAGGAGCCTCAGATGTCAGGACAGGTAGGAGCAGGGGAGCAGCTGAGATGGCTACAGGAATCCTGGTGAACATACAGGAGGAGGTGACCTGCCCTATCTGCCTGGAGCTCCTGACAGAACCCCTGAACCTAGACTGTGGCCATAGCTTCTGACAAGCCTGCATCACTGCAAACAGCAAGGAGTTTGTGATCGGGCAAGGAGAGAGCAGCTGCCCCGTGTGCCGAGTCAGTTACCAGCCTGGAAACCTACGGCCTAATCGACATCTGGCCAACATAGCAGAGAGGCTCAGGGAGGTCAGGTTGAGCCCAGAGGAGGAGCAGAAGAGAGATCTCTGTGTGTGTCATGGAGAGAAACTCCTGCTCTTCTGTAAGGAGGATGGGAAGTTTATTTGCTGGCTCTGTGAGCAGTCTCAGGAGCATCGTGGTCACCACACATTCCTGGTGGAGGAGGTTGCCCAGGAGTACCAGGTAAGAACCAAGATGGAGGAAAGACAGGATAGGAAATGGTACT
Source organism: Pteropus alecto (assembly GCF_000325575.1). NCBI lineage: Eukaryota > Metazoa > Chordata > Mammalia > Chiroptera > Pteropodidae > Pteropus > Pteropus alecto. The sequence continues at coordinate 822,660 of NW_006438643.1, read as the reverse complement.
TGATGGGAAATTGGCATTTGCCTCTGATTACCCTGACACCTTGCCCTTAGGTGTCAGGGTAATCAGAGGCAAATGCAAAATTACCTAGCCCTGAGGCCTATGATCACTTTTCTTCCTATGCTCACCTACCAAGGCCTGAGGACTATGTCTGTGCATTCCACCCAGTTACAAAAGGAGAAGCCTAGTGTGTTAAGCCTAGGCTGTTAACCAGAAGAAGATGTTTTTGTACTTTGTGCTAATGTGGATGTGTGGTGTCCAAGCAAAGCTGTCATTTCCTCTTTGAACAGGGGTAACTGGGGAGCTGGGTGGATTGAGAGGTAAGTTCCTTGCTGCAGGATCAGTGTTCTTCCAGGACAAACAGAATCAGTTTTCTTTTTGAGAGGGAATGCTGACTTCTGTTACCTAAGTATAAAGAACACATTCACCACTTCTGGTTTTCTTCCAAGTCATAGATTCTAATTGCCATTCTCAATGTTTCCATAAACTCTAGATTCTTTGGACATCAGCCTGATTTCTTCCCCAGTATCCTCTATTCTGATGATGAGAAAACCCATAGCTTGACTCTAGTGTTATTCCTCTCTCTCAGAAGAAGCTCCAGGCAGCTATGGAGAGGTTGATGAAGGAGAAGCAGAAAGCTGAGAAGTTGGGAGCTTACATCAAAGAAGAGAGAACTTCCTGGAAGGTAGAAGGAGACACTTCCTGAGGAAGTTAGAAATCTGGGCAGGACCATGGGTGTTACTCACAAGCAGCCATTTTCTCCTTGTTCCCTGACAGTTCGATATGTCCAAAGTCATTTATTAGCCTTTTTCTTTTTCCTTTCTCCGATAGGGGTGTGGCTAAAAAAAAAAAAACATGTCAGAAATGAACACAGATATTTGGAGGAAAGCATTGTCAGACTCTGGTGAGGATGGCTAGCGAATTCTGTGCACCATTCCTGCCATGATTTGGAGCCTCTAACTCTTCCAGAGGATGACAGCTGGCAATGGCATATGGTTCTGTCCTCGGTGTTCAGTGGTAATTAGAGGGTGGGTGTGGGGTTCAGGAATAACGTGGGTGGGCAAGACTAGACTGTCCTGGGTAGCTGTGTGAAAGCTGAGCCATACCCAGGGGTCCCACCTTGGCTCATGGTTGGTCTCAATAGCACAGCTGAGGCTATTCTTTTGGAATGTGATGGAGAGAAAATAATAGGAAAAGTCAGCTTCCCCAAGAATCGCTCCCCTGCTTCCTTCTCCCTTTCCTGTGAGAACTTCCACATCAAATACTTCTTTTTCTGACTCCCAGTCTCTGCCTGATTGCCCCAGTTCCTCTCTCTCTTTCTCATTCCTGAAGAATCAAGTAGAATATTAGATACAATGTGTCCAGAATGTGTTTAAAAAACTGAGAGGTACCCTGGACAGTGTGGAACAGAAGGAGGTGCAAAAGCTGAAGAAGGAGGAGGGAGAGGCTCTACATTACCTGGCAGAGGCTGAGAATGAGTTGGTCCAGCAGAGCCAGTTGGTGAGAGTTCTCATCTCAGATCTGGAGCGACGGTTAAAGGGGTCAACAATGGAGATGCTGCAGGTAAGACTTTGGACGAAGCCCCAGCATCTGAGGTTTGGGGGAAATAAAAGTCTTCCTTCTCTGCTGTGTTGCTGTGTTCTTTCTGGTGGTGACACTAAGATCTCTTCGGCCTTGCAGCACCCCTTCCCTGCATCTGTTTCAGAGGTTATAGGGATAATTGAATGCATGAATAACAAAGGAAAATCTCATTTTTATTAATTAATCAAGTGTAGTGCAAAAATTTGACAGTGATAAGGAGATCCATTGTGTCCACTGATATTCTATATGCTCCTGTTATCTGTGATCTAGTGTTAACCATTTATTAGGTACTTTTTCATGATCCAAAGTTTTTTTTTCCCCCTCATGGAATGTGTTGAGATTTTTCTCCTCTATCTCTATTTTCTGAATAAACAATTGAGAAGGACTGGTATTATTTACTCTTTAATTATTCAGTAGATTCACCAGTAATGCTATCTCACTGAGGACTTTTGTTTTTGGAAATGATTAAAATAGTTTTGTTTTGTTTTGTTTACTTGTATTAGGTTTATTCAGAATATTTATATCTCTTAAGTCAATTTTTGGTACTCTACATCTTTGCAGAAATTTGTTTATACTAAGTTGTCAGATTTTTAAATATAATGTTAATTATAATCCTGTGGTATTCCTTTAATTTCTACAGTAGTCAGTAATGTCTTCTTTTTTATTCCTGGGTTTGGTGATTTGTTTTTTTGTTTTATTTTTATTTATTTATTTTACTTTTTTACTTCTATTTTTTGGTTAATGTAGTTATATTTGGTAAAATTTATTGATTTTTTTTCAAAAATAAACTTTACAGTTTCATCAATTTTACCTAATTTTTAACCTTTTTATATCATTGATTTCTGCTCTCGCCTTTACTGTTTCAAATACATGTATCTGTGTGTGTGTCTGTTGGGTTTAACGTATTATATTTTACTAGTTTGTTAAGTGGAAACAGACTACTGATTTGACACAATATTTTATGATATAGTTTATAATGTATAAATACATGGTTTTTACTTCATTTTATACATTTGGATTATTTAGTTGTTATTATCATTCAATTCAACTTTTTTTCCAATTTGCTTTGTGATTTTTTTCTGTTAACCCTTGGGATATTTGAAAGTGTATTGTTTAATTTAAAAACACTTGCTGATTTTTTACTTCTGCTTCTGTGTATTTCAAATTTAATTCCATTATAATCAGAAAACATATTTTATTATTTCAATCTTTTAAATGCATTGGCACTTTTTTTATACGTAAAATATTGTAGGTCCAAAAATATTTATATGAATTTGAAAGGAATGTGTATTGTGCGTTCATTAGGTGAAGTGGTCTATATATGTCAAGTTAAGTTGGTTATAGTATCAGCCATGTCTACTCCATCCTGAATGGTTTTCATACAGGCTGTTCTGTTGATTATTGACAGTGAGTTATTGAAATCTCTGAGCATTATTATTGACTTGTCCAATTATTCTGTTAATGCTTTCTATTTCACTTTGTGTATTTTGAACCTCTGCTCTTAGGCGCATGTACATTTATAATTTTTACATCTTCTTGACATACTGAAAATTTCCCTCATTCTTATAATATTTATGTTCTTAAAGTTATTTTGTGTAATATTAATACAGACACGAGCTAGCCCATGATTCCTGTTTGCATTTTCTTTTCTTTTTCGTTATTCGTTATTGTTGAAAGTCAGAAAATTTATATTTTTTACGTAATCCCTAAAGAGATATATTAATACCCAAATGGGTTTTATTTATTTTTAAAGAATTTATAATTAAAATATAGCTAACATATAATATTGAGTTTATTTCAAGTGCCAGGTGGGTAGTATTTTTTTAATCTTTTTTTAAAAAAAAATTAAATTAAATTACAGTTGACATTCAATATTATATTAGTTTCAGGTATAAGCATAGTGGTTAGACATCTATATAAAATGATTCCCCAATTAGTCTCGTACCCACCTGATACCATATCTATAGTTGTTATAATATTATTGACTACATTCACTATGTTGTACTTTACATCCCTTGACTATTTTATACCTGGCAATTTGTACTTCTTAATCCCTTCACCTTTTACACCCAGACTTCCAGCCCTCCCTCCCATCTGGCAACCATCAGTTTGTTCTCTATATCTATAAGGTTATTTCTGCTTTGTTTATTTTGTTCTTTAGATTTGACATATAAGTGAAATTATATGGCATATAATTGTCTTTCTCTGTCTGATTTGATCTTTGCATAATACCCTCTAGGTGTTGCCATGTTGTCATAAAATGTTAAAATTTCATTCTTTTTCTTTTTTATGGTCAAGTAATACTCCATTCATTGTATATATGTACTACTTCTTCTTTATTCTTTCATCTTTTGTTTGGAGCATTTAATCCATTTACATTTAAAGTGGTTAATGATGGGTATATAGTTACTGCCATGTTATTGTTTTCTGATTGTTTTTGTAGTTCTAGCTTTCTTATTCTCTTGGTCTCTTCTTTTGTATGCTGATGATTTACTGTAGTGTTGTGTTTGGATTCTTTCTCTTTATTGATTGTATATCACTTGTAGATTTTTGGTTGGTGGTTACCATGTGCTTTATATGTACCAAGCTATATTTACAACAGTCTATTTTAAGTTGATGGTTGCTTAAGTTTGAATATATTCTAAAATCACTACCATTTTTACTCACCAATTCCACATTTATGCTTTTGTCATTATTTTTTACGTCTTTTGTGTGTGTGTGTGTGTGTGTGTGTGTGTGTACCCTCTTAAATTACTGTTATAATTACACATGATCTTCCTACTTTTGCCTTTTAACCTTTGTACTAGCTTTAGTGTTGGTCTATCCACTGTTTTTATTATGTTTTAACCTTTGTCAGTGAGGAATTTTTTCTTTGTGATATTTTCTTAATCATATGTTTGACTTTTTAAAATTCTTCTTAAAGAATTCTCTTGAACATTTCTTAAAATACTGGTTTTGTGGTGAGGAAAACCTTTGGCTTTTTCTTATCTGAGAAGGTTTTTATGTCTCCTTCGACTCCTTACGATATCCTTGCTGGATAGCGTAATTGTGGTTGTAAGTCCTTGCTTTTCATCACTTTGAATATTTCATGCTAGTCCCTTCTGGTCTGCAAAGTTTCTGTTGAGAAATTAGCTGACCATCTTAGGAAGCTCCCTTACAGGTAACAAAGTGCTTTTCTCTTGCTGTTTTTAAGAGTCTCTCTTTGACTTTACCTTTGGCCTTTTAATTATGGTGTGGACCTCTGGGCTCATCTTGTTTGAGATTCTCTGCACTTCTTGTACTTGTAGGTCTCTTTTCTTCCATAGGTTAGGGAAGTTTTCAGTCATTATTTCTTTCAGTGGGTTTTTAATCCCTTACACTCTATCTTCGTCTGTTATTCCCATGATGAGAATGTTGTAATGTTTGCTGTTGTCCCAGAGGCCTCTTAAACTATCCTCATTTTTTAAATTCTTTTTTCTTGTTGCTGTCATGATGGGTGTTTTCTGCTATCTTGTCTTCCACATCTCTGATTCAGTCCTCTACCTAATGTAATCTGCTGTTGATTCCATCTAACGTATTCTTCATTTCAGTTATTGTAATTAACATTTTTAACTGTTTATTTTTTATGTTTTAAATTGCTTTTTTAATATTTTCAATCTCTTTGTTGTAGTTCTCACTGAGATAATCTATTATTCTCCTACGTTCATTAAGCATCTTTACAACCAGTGTTGTGAACTTTGCATCTGGTAGATTGTTTGCTTCCATTTTGTTTAGTTATTTTTCTGAAGTTTTGTCCTGTTCTTTTGTGACCTGTTTCTTTGTCTCCTCATGTTGGCTGTCTCCTTATGTTTGTTCTATATATTAGGTAGATCCACTATGCCTCCCTGTCTTGAAAGAGTGACCTTATATAGTAGGTGCCCTGTTGGGTCCACTGGCATAGTCTCTCTGGTCACCTGAGCTAGGTGCTCCAAGAGTGTCCCTTGTGTTGATTGTGTGTGCTCTCCTATTATAGTTGAGCTTTGATTGCTGTTTGCACATCAGCGGGTGTGATCAATCCTCAGGCTGCTGGCTGTGACAACTGGTCATGACATCAGTGAACAAGCTATTGTGCAAAGACTGTCTCCAGAGATTTTAGCAGGTCTCTGGTATCTGCTTATTCTTCTCTTTGGGTGTGTCATTTGTGGCACTAATTGGGTAATGCTCTGGTGTGCTCTGAATCAGGCTACCAAATGTGTTGGTTCTGTGGCCCCTTTGGAGGGGCTCTGGTGCAGGCCAAGGGCAAACACTGCCTGTGTCCAGCCCAGGGCCACCTGGTATAAGCTACAATGCAATCTGTAGTTGGTAGCTGCCTGTACTGGGCTTAGAGGTACCTGGGAGAGCCTATACCGTGAACTGAGGCCAACTGCCACTACTGCCAGATTTGCAGCCACTTAACAAGAGGTACAGGGCACAGTGAGCTCTGCTTCTACTTGTTTGGGGTTTGTAAACCTCTGAGAGGTTTTAGGAATGTCAGTGCAGGCTCAAGCTGGCCTCTGAAAGAGGTTCAGGCCAGATGCTTGTATTGGATAGGGTGGGGTATCAGAGGATCACCAAGGAAGGGAAAGATCAGTGTTAGCCAGGTTAGTGGAAACTTAGATTTGGCGCCTGTGTGAGCCTGCAGGTTGTGTGGGGGCAGGGCTCAACAAAGAAACAATGATGCCTGTAGGCACTTTAGTCTTCAAGAGAGCTGCCCCTCCAGCCCTCACGTTGAAGCCAGACAATTCAGTTGCTCTCCATTTGTCTCTGGCACTTTGAGAGCTTCTCTGGAGCTTAACACAAGTGTCTGTGGGTGAGTCTGTGCTAAGGCCCCTTAAGAGGATGCCTGATTCTACAGCAGTCCTTCATCTCACCCAATCTGAGTCTTCTGATTTTCACAGCCATCTGTTGTGGGAATCCTTTTCCTGACACTGGTGGTTCAGACTGGGGAGCCCAGTGTGGGACTGTGACTTCTCGTTCAAGTACCTCTTTCAAGTATCTCGTTCAGATATCCCTGTTGTTTCATAACCACCACACGTAGGTGTGGGACCAGCCCATTACATGTCTCTGCCTCTCCTATCAGTCTCGATGTGGCTTCTTCTTTATATCCTTAATTATAGGAGTTCTGTTAAGCTCATCTTTAGGTGGTTCTCTAGGATGTGTTTGTTTTATAATTTAGTTGTCATTTTGATATGGTTGTGGAGGGCGGGGGGAGGGACGAACACAGTGTTTTCTGACTCTGCCATCTTGACAGACGTCTATCTTTTTACTTTTGCCATATTTGTTTCTTTGAATCCAAAATATAAGTCTTGTAGATAGCAACAATTGAATCTTGCTTTTTATCTAGTCCAACAATCTCTGCCTTATACTTGGCGGATTAAGACAATAACATTAATGCAATTGTTAATGTGACTCTATTTAATTTATTACTGGGTTATTTGCTTGTATATGTCACCTGCAATTTTCACTGTTCTCTTCCTAAAGTCAGCTTCTTTAAACAGACATTTGTAACATAAAATTTAAAGTTTTTCTATTTTCTTACTGTATTTTTTAAAGATTATTTGTGATGGTTGCTGTTCTGGTTAGAATAGGCTTCCTATCATTTTGTGGTCTACTTCAGATTAAAACTAACTTGATTCCAGTGAAATACGGAAACTTGCATCCAACATCTCTTTATATTCTTCCAGCAACAACACAGTGATGCTTTTAATATGGGCACCTGATCCAATGCAGACCAAAGCCATGTGCAGGCTTCAGAGTTTTGTGATATAACTGGGAAGAGAAGTTCTCTTTACTTGTAGAGTCAATATGAGGAGATTCATGTTTCCTTCCTGAACTGAGGATACAGTCGATATAAAGAGGACAAATAGAATTTGGAGAATGACATAGACCAGATCATGATGACAATGTTTGAGCTTCAGAATTAAGCTTTGATTAAAATTATACCTATCCCCCAAATTCCTTTTCTCTATTTAATCTAGTTTTAATTGCTGATATTCATATACAGCTAAAAGCCCTGATACAGAGAGCAAAGCAATTGCTTTGTGTCTGTAGACCTAGCGGTTGGCCTAGTTTTTGGTATCATGGAGGAAGTAAGTTCGAGTTAAAGGAGACCAAATATATTGGTATATATCTGTGCAAACGAATAAATTTTTATGACAAGGAAAATCAGATGACTAGAAACTGCTAATGATGTGGACTAAACTGGCTTGGTAGAGACTGGAGTGTAGGTAAATGCTGCAGTTTTTAGGACAGTGACCAAGTGGATATTGGTAACATTATGGACAAAGAGGTACTTGGTCAGTAAAGAATAAGGTGCCTTAGAGACTAGGTCACTGGTTCCTGTGGCTTCTTTACTAAGGAATATGTTAACCTGAATTCAAAGGACAAAATTAAGTAAAAATAAAAAGCTTGGAAGTCAACTGCACATATGTATGTGTTGAATTTAAGGGAGCGAATGAGGTTACTTAGTGTATAAAATGAGGAGAGTCTTGAGGAATGCCTACAGTAATACATTTTGACTGTACCCTCAGCAGAAGCCACATAAACTTCTTGAAAAACATTTTGATTACTCACTCATCTTTGATACTCCAAATATTGGCACAATACTTGACAAGTAATAGTATATTACTTCACATTTATTCTGAATACACGGACAAACCATTAATTATTCAAATAATCTCATGAGGAACTCTATGAACCGGGGGAAAATATTATGGGCCTCCTGTTTTCTTCATAAATATAGCCCATCTTCAGGTACTCGAAGCCTCATGCTTTCACAGGGGTAAAAGCTATTTCTACCTTTTAGGAAACCTGACAACCTCACACTGAATGATTGGTCTGGGTCTCTTTTCTTTACTTTTTGGCTGTCATATTGGGACCATCTCTATTCCTACCACATCAGGAGGTGGTGGGATGTGATGAAGCTTTGTAAGTGCAGAGGGCCTATTATTTCTTGACTTGTGTTTTTTCTTTTCTTTCTAGGATGTGAATGGCATCATGGAAAGGTACATGTGAGAGACCAAAGATGGTCTTTCTGTGCTGTGAAAAGTGGTTTAAAGCCAATACAGGTGTTTGGTGGTTAATTAGAATAAAATATCTCTCAGGGCAGAAAAATTTGAGTGTAGTTTTATCTTAAATTTCTGTTCATGAATCATGGTTAGTGTGTTCTATAAGAATGAACTTGATTCTGGGGATTTTGGGTGAGCAGAATGTGCAGTTTGGGTTAGTAGCAGTTAGGAATAAGGTGTTATATTTTGTACCTTCATACATTTTATTCATCTTGCATGCCCATATTGAACTCAGGTTACTATATTTCATAGCTGCTTTATCTTTTATGAGTAGGTCAGTGTAAAGGCAGCATCCTTGTACCTAAATTTGCACATCTACTTGGCTGCATCAGCCTATTCAGACACGTGAAACTCAGACCACACTTACTATGATGCTCATAATGTCTTCTTTTCCAAGTGTTATAATTTTTCCCAGTGATCATAAAATCTCAGATGTTATTCTGAGGGCTTTAGTACTGAGAAGCAGACTTGAAAGGTTTTGGTCCTCTTCAGACAGTATACTGACACTTGACAAGTCTCAAACAACAAGGGGCCAGGTTCTACAATCACACTTTCAAGTCATAACCAGGGAATCCACATCCATACAGTGACTTTGCCACAAATTAATTTGTTTTGGGGAATCAAAGTTTTGCATTAAAAAAATTATTTCATATAATTTAATATGATTTCTAGGAGGTAGAGAGGGAGAGGTTAGTTATTTTATTTTGGAAGAAATAAACTGCTTCTTGAGAGATTCAAGGTTTCCCAAGGTCAGACAGAGGGTAACTGAGAAGGTGAACAGGAGCACATTTCTTCCGGCTTCAAGGTTAGGAGTCTATTCTCTCATTTCTTGCAGTCTCCAGAGAAGTAGGTTCAAATGTTTCAATAGGGTGAATAAATAGGAAGTTAGTAGTTTTGGACAGACAAAATGTCACAGAGATATGTGTCAATTTCTGTCATCCTTAGGAGTAAGATTTTGATTCTGAAGACGCCAAAAACCTTTTTCAATAAACGAAAGAGAGTGTTCAAAGTTCCTAATTTGAGAGGGATCCTGCAAACGTTTAATGTGGGTGGCTGTGGGATTCTTGTAATGGTGAGTGCACAATAGAGAGGAGAGTTCAGTTTCTAGATGTGGATAGAGGAGACAAAGGAGGATGGATATCATGTGCTGATAACATGATCATATGTGAAGAGAATTGTCTAGGTGTCTGGTTCATCTCTCATTCTTCCATCTACTATCACACGTCCCCAGTCCTTCCTCTCATCTGGAGAGGAAATAGATTTTAATGCTGACTCTTTTGCTTATATTTAATATTATAGATTTTTTTCATTTCAGAGCTGAAAGATGTGTGATGCTACTGGTGTAAGGAGAAATCACAATATCATGAAGCCACCCTATTCTCACCTTCTTTCAGAATTTTGCTTTTTTTTTTTTTAACCAGGTCTCATTTCTTAAGACTCATGTTTTCCCTCCCAGCACGCACACACACACACACACATATTATATTTCTGCAGTGTTATACCTCTCCCCAAGAACAGAACTAATATCTTCCCGTTTCCCACACATGTTATTCTCAAGATTCCTCTTCAGTGTCACAAATAAAGCTACATCATATCCCTCACCTAACCTTGTGATTTTTCTACAGTTCACATGATCCTGGATATTCCTGAGAATAATCCAAATGTTGCTATTTCTTCATCAGAGACAAGTGAGATATGTGTTAGTTTGCAATACAAATTATCTACATCAGAACAGCAATTATAATGATTATGGTGACCTGAGATCACCCATTATCACATCAGGAAAACATTACTGGGAGGTAGATGTATCAATGAAAAGTGACTGGATCCTGGGGGTATATGGTAAAAAATGTCCTGACTCCAAACTTATGGGTTTTATTAGACAAAGTTAGAGTTATCAGCATGGTTTCTTGAGATAATCAACCTAAATATGGTTACTGGGTTATAGGGTTACAGAATCAGTTGGAATATAATGCTTTTGAGGACTCTTCCTCCCCCAATCCCTTGATAATAACCCTTTCTCTGAATGTTCCTCCCTGTCGTGTTGGGGTTTTCATAGGTCATAATGCTGGCACTGTCTCATTTTTCAATGTCACAAGCCATGGGTTTCTCATTTACAAATTCTCTTCGTGTTCCTTTTCCCAGGAAATTTTTCCATATTTCAGTCCAATGAAATGTGCTGCCCCCATGGCACTGTGTTCTCCAAACTCTTAACCTTTTATACCCTCACCCACTTCTGTGTGTGCCTCTGACCTTGGGTGCATCTAATACACTGGGTTATCTGCACCATTCTAACCATATTTTCTTTGCTGCCCTCCTTTATTCCATTTATCAACAGAGT
>NW_006438643.1:799313-811288 GCF_000325575.1 Pteropus alecto | reverse complement strand
TAAGTTTCAAAAATTAATAATAAATATTTGCTCTACTAGTTACCAAAAATAGAAGCTCTCACAGTGTCTCGCGAAAGAGGTTTTTGTGTTCTCGGGAGCACTAGGGTCATTTTACTGAAGTGTCGTTTATCAAATCTCAGATACCACGTGCTGCTAGTCAAGGCTACTGCAGCTCTGCCAGTGATAGATGAGTGTGTGCGTGAGACAGAATTTTATTGTAATTCTGGTGTTGCTACATATTGGCCTTAATCAAGTAAACTCAATTCTACAGGATTCAGTTTCTCATGTGTAAAAAAGAAAAAAGAAATTTGCCAGATGTAGTAGTATGAAAATTAAACAACAGAATGTTTTTAATAATTTCTGTCATTTCTTGACCATAAGCAATAATCCAGTATGTTATCTATTCATTTTTTGGCTTCCTCTCACTGTGACTACAATAAATGATTTTAAGAATACATATTAGTTTACTTTCAGCATTATTACTCTTGCTTTAAGAAATAACTTGGAAGAATTATAGTTTTTCAAAATTTTAGCTAATAGGAAAATAAATGTTTCTGTACAGCTGTCTATTCTTATTTTTTTTATTATTTTACTGCAGTAATTCTATTTTATTGAAATGGAATTTAAATATTAGCTTTGTTTTCCCAGCATTTAAAAGTTATTTTTCACAAGTATATAGTAAGAGTCAAAAGCACAAGTGTGGGATTTCTTAACAATGGTGTAGGTAAGCGTTTGTTGCCCAGGTCAGCCTTTTGCAGTGAAGCGAGAGTTCTCAGGAACAAAGAGAAAAGTCTCTTTTTCTCATGAGATGGGGGGGGGGCATTATTTCTGCAATGCATGCTCATTCAGGGCTTGGTGGGAACCCCATGTCTTTTTGCATTTTTATTCTTACCTCTTCTCCAATCAAGTTCAGAGCTGGTGTAGGTAAGCGTTTGTTGCCCAGGTCAGCCTTTTGCAGTGAAGCGAGAGTTCTCAGGAACAAAGAGAAAAGTCTCTTTTTCTCATGAGATGGGGGGGGGGCATTATTTCTGCAATGCATGCTCATTCAGGGCTTGGTGGGAACCCCATGTCTTTTTGCATTTTTATTCTTACCTCTTCTCCAATCAAGTTCAGAGCTAGAAAAAAAAAAAAAAAAGAAGTGTGCTGTTTGTGCTGTTTTGTCAAGTTCCCAACTGCCCCATCTTGGATGAATTTTGATGAGACAAGGAATCCAAGGTGGATTTTCCCAATGTCTCTCTTTGTGTGCATGTGCACATTTATATCTTAGCACTCATCCGTGGAAATGAGGGAAATATAAATTTTCCCTTTGACCTCTGCCTTCCGGTTCCCCCTCCCCGACCCCATTGCTAGATTGACTGAGGCTCTGAGTTACTAGTAATGTACACTCTTGAATTATTGAAAAACTGACTTTCCAGGGACAGTCATGTCTTCGTTTGCTGGAATACTCAATCCTCCAGTTCAGTATGAAGTACCTCGTTACAAGGAAAGACCTGAATTTTTATACACAATAGAAGAATCTATACACCAAGGGCCATCTGCCTTTTAACAGAGGCTCCTGCCTCCATAAATAAAACCTTCTGTTGAAAAGAAAATGAAATTTTCTGTTGCTCCTAGTTACATATTCTCTTACTTACAAAGTGCCGGAGACGGTTTCCTGGACTCAAAAAAGTCCGGTGGTCACCAAGTATAGATTTGCTCTATGCAAATCAATTCTAGGCCTTTCTCCTCCTCATCACCTGAACCTTTGAGTAGCAATCACACCATCTTGTGTTTCTGGGACCCTGGGATTGCTTGACCATCAATGAAGCAGATTTGTATTCACAGTAGGAAGTTTGGGTGGGTTCAGGAGAATCCCTGAACATAAGGAACCTTTAACCTGTAAGACCATCCAAGGACAATGTGTGGGTATTTAGGGCCATCCTTTAATAGTGATCAGAAGACTTTTCATTTGAGGACCTGAGATCATTATTGAAATAATATATTACCTGCATTCATCAGTATGGGATCTCAATGAGCTTTCATTTTGCTTAATGATATTGTGCCATCTTCATCCTGACTGCTAATCTCTTCATGCTGTCAAAACCTGGTCTAATCTTCATCTTAGCACTCATAGCCTACCTGTATTTCCCTCTGCTATGTACCTTCTCAGCTCAGGTAACTCATTTGACTCTCTAGGGTGGGAATGTATCAATTGTTCTCAATGTTGCTTTTCTGTAAGACCGTACAGATCCATTCCTAGATTCTGTAAGAGTTTTCCACAGAAAATCAATGAGATGTGTGTGTAGATGGATGGATGAAATGATAAATAGATGGTTGGTAGGTATAAATAGATAGTGTTTCCTCCTTTGCCTCTAACAACATCATAGAAATTTTTGTTATTTCAGAGCTGACAGAAGTTCAGAGCTACTGGGGTAAGAAGTTACAGGGTTTTCAAATCATCATGTTCTGATCCCTTTTCAGAAGTGTGGTTACTATTAGGTCCCATGTTCTTAGTTTCATGTGTCCCCCCCAAACATGCACACACACGACAGTTCTTAAGTGTCTGGCCCTCATCTCTGACCCATCAACCCCAGTTCCTCCCAGTCAATCCTCAGTATTCCTCCTCACAATGTCACAAGACACACAGGCCCTCTATAATTCACCTGAGTGTGTAGTTTTTTCTGCAGTGGATGTGACGCTGTATCCAAGTCAATGCTATTTTGAATGTGATCATTCTGCGGATTAGAGGCAAGTGACAGTTGTGCATACTTTTATTATTAGGAATGTATATCCATGTAACTTTTTTGCTCTTGATGTCTTGGGCTGCCAAAATTTCTCTTTGGGGAAATACTACTGGGAAGCAGATGTGTCTGGGAAGATTGCCTGGATCCTAGGGTGTAGAGTTAAACAAGTAATCTCAATGAAAAAAAGAGCTCAGGGTTTGTTTATGACCCAAATGGAAATTATCCAAATGTTTACTTCAAAGCAGACCTGAAAATGGCTACTGGGATGTCTTAGAAGGCAGGAGAAGACTCTTCTGAACACTATAAATATTCCTCTACGACATTTCCAGCACCTAAAGATATTCCCTTGTGAGGAAAGGGAGCTGAGAGGTTTAACAGTGGTCATTTTAGAAATGAACACAGGTACTTTGTCTTTAGTCTATGAAAAGTAAATAATAAGAATGAAACTTTCTCTCACTTTAATAGAAAAATGGGACAAAACATTTGTTTTCAAGCTCTAAGAAAACAACAATTGTGGCATTGTGGTTCCTGAAACACTAATTACATCTTTGTGAACTAGAAAAAATAAATAAAAGATGGATTATGGTTCAAGGAGTTCATAAATCCATTGATATTATAAGTTACAGATTTGGAAAAAGAAAGTGGCAGCCTAGAAAAAAATTAGCTCCTACAGGATTTTAACAAGTTCTTTCACATAGAGGATTAAAACTAAGGTCACTATTTACAGCCAAAAGTGGTGGACACAATTCTGGATCAAAAACATAAACTAAACACACACACGTACGTACACACACCCCCAAAGGCTGCTGTCAAACCACCTTCCAGAATTAAAGTTTATGGAAAGGGACTTTTGTCCAGAGATGTGAAAGGATATAGATACATTCTGCAATCAGGAGCTTAACCCATCTTCCTTCTGTCTCAGTAACTGGATCTGTAATATCCATGAAATCATCACTGGGTCAGGATCCGAAGCCACCACACTAAGCTTTGGTTCAGGACAGAGAGCCTAGGAGAATAAGATGAGGTAACTGAAGGGAAGAACACAGAAAGAAATTTAAAGAGAGAAGTCAGAGGGGTTCCCATTCAGAGTGACACTGCAAACCACCAGGATATATGGAAATGTATCTGTATATATCAATATAGACTCAATGTGTAAAATATTAACTAAGAAGCAAGATGACATTAGCAAAACAAAATGAGACATTTAAATGTATCTATTGTGACTAACATATCTAGAGATTAAAATGAATCAAAAATAGTGAGTTTCACACACATAATTTAAAAATTATGAAACTTGGTGTGGTAAGCAGAATAATGGCCACCCAAATGCTGTCCTCATCCTAAACCCCCATGATTATGTGAGATTACATGGCGAAGGAAATTATGTTTCAGATGACTATCATAGACTCAGTAGACTTGAAAACAGGGAGATTGTCCTGGAATACCAAGGTGGCCCAAATGTAATCACAGGGATTCTTAAAAGTGGTAGAAGAAGGCAGAAGAGCACAGTCAGACGGAAATGTGAGCATGGAAGAAAGGCAGAAGTAACATTGCTGGCTTTGAAGATGGAGGAAGGGGCTTCTAGACGCTGGAAAATACAAAGAAAGAGATTCTTTTCTAGAATTTCTAGAACAAAAAGCAGCCTTCTTAACATCATGATTTTAGCCCAGTGAGACCTATGCTAGACTTCTGAACTACAAAACTGTAAGATATTAAATTTGTGATGTTTTAAGCCATGGAGTCTGATAATTTATGATAATAGCTATAGAAAACCCATATCCTGCATTCAACAAAAAATAGTATTTTTACTTTTTGTTGAGTTATTATTGACATATGACATTATATTAGTTTCAGGTGTATACCTTAATGATCCAATATTTGTATACATTGCAAAATGTGTATAGTAAGTCTAATTAACATCCATCAAATACATAGAAAATTTTTTCTTGTGATGAGAACTGTTAAGATCTACTCTCTTAACAACTTTCAAATATGCAATGCAGTATTAACTATAGCCACCATGCTGTACATTACATCCTCATGACATTTATTTTATAACTGGAAGTTTGTACCTTCTGACCACTTTCACCCATTTTGCATACCTCCCGCCCCCACCTCTGACAACCGTCCATCTGTTCTTTGTATCTAAGAGCTTGGTGTTTTGTTTTGTTTTTAAATTCCACATATAAATATGATCATATGGTATTTGTATTTCTCTGTCTGACTTATTCCACTAAGTATCATGTCCTTAAGGTCTATCTATACTGTCACAAATAACAAGATTTTATTATTTTTATGGCTTAATAATAATATTTTGTTTTATATTTATAACATGTTTTCTTTATCCATTCATTCATGAATGAAAACTTAGGTTGTTTTCATATCTTGGCTATTGTAAATAATGCTGCAATAAACATGAGGAGCCATATATCTTTTAAGTTAGTGTTTTAACTAATTATTGAGGAAATTAAAAGAAGGCTTAGATCATGTTTATAACATAAATATACAGTATTATAAACACATCAAATATCTCCATATTAATATATAAATTCAATATAAAAATAAAAACCATATGTGTATGTATATGTATGTATGTTTGTGCATGTGTGTGTATGTTTGTGTGTGTGTGTGTGTGTGTGTGGGTGTGGAGAAAATGCTTATGAACCTTATATGGAAATGCAAAGTGCAAAGAATAGCTAAAAAATTTTAAAGAAAAAGTTGGAGGTCTTACTTTCCAATATCAAGACTAGAAAATTTTGATTATATTTTACAGTATTGGTACAAGTTTATACAAATAGACTAATTAAAGAATACCTCAAATACAAGAACATACTTAGGCATCTGAGAAGTTATATCAACTGACTGTGTCTGAATAGTCAATAGACTCTCCTTGGGACCCAATCTCTACAGCCTACTAAAATCACCAAGCTACATCCCATCTCAAGGGAAAGGAGTTAATATGGTTGATTTCATTCCTTGTCTGGGAATGGGAAATGGAGGGTCCCATATGATCTAGTTCTATCTCCTGGGTATACAGGAAAAGCATAAATGTTTTCATTTCACCTCTTACAGAACTTCTACCAGCTTAAAACTTTACTTGTTTCCTTTTAAATAGATACTTCCTATTAATTCTATAGAGCAAGAGAAAGAAGACAGTTTGGTGAGTTGAAAACTACACTCAATTAGGGAAGAAGTAAACCTTACACTGTCTATGTGATTTTATCCGATAAGGTATCCTTGCATTTACCTAGTGTCCAAGGGCACTAGGATTGTGCCCTTGAATGTGTGTCTCTGGGTGGAAGGAGTTATTCTGATAGCAATGATTCCATAATTTGACAGATGCTAGCAGAAAACTATTGATTTCAAGTGAGACCAACTAAAGTAACCAGTTATACAGCAGGGAATTCATCAGGAAAGAAGCATTTTGGATAGAAGTACTGAAGTCTGAATAGGTTTTGACTGCAGCAGAAGACCTTGGTTTAGATGTTTTCTCTTGAGCACTTCCTTCTCTTTTAGTTTTAATGATTAGTGTTTCATTTTTCTCCCCTTTAAGTTTACTCCCCATAACCCTGAGGAAATGTGCTTCTTGTCAGGTGGCAGTGAGTCTGTGCTCCAAGAGACCGAGTTGCAATCTAGCCTAAATTATACAGAGATTTTGGGGCTTCTCAGTCTACTTGCTTTTCATACCACAGGAGGTGATATGAACTCTGTTGTTATCGTTATTCTAATAAGATCAGTGTCTCTGGGATTTTAGTCCGTATCAAACCTGGAGAGGTAACTTAGAATATTCATTCGTTTAGGCGTGGGGGCGGGAACTGCCTTTACACAGTGAGAGCTAGTTCCACTTTCTGGATAGATGTTTTGTTCACTTTGTCTAACTAAGGACTCTGGCAATGTCAAAACCATCCCCTAAATGAGAGAGACTCACTATTTAAAGCTGTGATTGGGGTTCTGGCAAAGATGTTACAAAATCCTACGTCTTAATCCATTCTTCCCTCCTTTTGCACAAAACTACAGATTCCTGCCAAATGCAATAATATAGAGTTGTTATGACTTATCCAACAAAATCTGCTTTTGTTCCTCAAAAGCTGTTGGGATGACTTTGTAAATTTATTGGCGAGGGTAAGAACTAAACCTCTCCAAAACTGTTCTGAGGATGGCTCAAGTTATGCTGGGCCTCGCCAATTGCTGCACTCCCTGCTATCACTGTTGCTGATTTCCTTTCAAATATAGCTAAAATAAAATATAATTTAACAAAAAAAAAATACTTTATAAAATAGATCACACAATGGAATTAAATCTTAAAGGATATTTTCAATACAAAAAGGTACCTCCAAAGGCAGACTCTATTTAGTGCAAAGCTAGAAATTCCCAAAGACCAGTTCCAAGTACTGCAGACCACAAATGAAAACATTGTGGTGAAACTTAGTTGTTCTTTATTTCATCTCTAAGAGGTGAGAATCAACTCTGCTTAACTTTGCCTAAGCCAAATAACTTTGGCTGTTATCTATTATGGAAGCATTGCCAGTCTGACTGATGGTTAGAGCTGTCTCCTTTACTAATGGTGGGAAACAGAGATCCTACAAAGTTTAGGGTATTACCCTTGAAGACGTAAATCATCCTCTGAAATCACTGCTCTCTGCCTGAGTCAGAGGAATGCTTCTTTCTTGTTCCTGTGCATTTTCTGGTAAATGTGTTCACATATATTCACATCCCAGTAAGCATCCATCCTAATCTGAACTGCATTTTAATACCTGTGTTACAAAACCTCCCATACCTCCCACAGCACTGGAATATCTTTTTGTTCCCTTTCTTTTTCATTATTTTTTTTCTACTGCTTCATTGAAATTCTTCAGCTTGTTTTATAAAATCCATTTTCTGAAACATAACATTTGCTCTATAAAGGTCAGTTACTCCCTCATTTACTATTTTTATTCTCTCTCTCTCTTTCTCTCTTTCACTCTTGCTCTCTCTCTCACTCTTTCTCTCTCTCTCTCTCCCTCTCTCCCTCCTTCCCTCACACACACCTCCTTTCTTCTCTTCACACACTTTTTTTTTTCCCATTTGGACGGGGGCCTATTTTACATAATCTGCATTAAGACAGGGACACAGTTATTTAGGTTTAATCATATGAAATTGCTTAACCAAAAAAAAAAAATTTCCTATGGTTTATTAAGAAATGTATAATATATAAAGAAATGAAGGGCCAATGGGAAATAAAAAGGGCAATGGCAAGTCAATTCCGTAGGTGCTAGCTCATCCAGGAGACAGGAGGTGCTTTTCACGTAGGAACCCCGAATATGACAGTTGCAGTCCTCAACCATGTACAGCACCGGTGTAGAACTGTTATCTTTCATAGCCCATTCTGACAGCTGATTTGTTCTCAGGACTCAAAACCCAGCAGATTCCAGACAGAAGAGACTATGTATAATTTGAGCTGTTACAACCCAAGTTCCTTTATCCTTGTTGGAATACCTGGCCTGGAGAAGTTCCACATCTGGATAGGGATTCCCTTTTGTGTCATCTATGTTGTGGCTATTGTGGGCAACTGCATCCTCCTCTACCTCATTGCAATTGAGCGCAGCCTCCATGAACCCATGTTTTTCTTCCTCTCTATGCTGGCTGTGACAGATCTCATCTTGTCCACTGCTACAGTGCCCAAATTGCTCAGTAACCTCTGGATGGGCTCCCAGAAAATAACCTTCTCCGGCTGTCTCACCCAGATGTTCTTTCTCCACTTCAGCTTTGTAGTAGACTCAGCCATTCTATTGGCCATGGCATTTGATCGCTACGTGGCAATCTGCTTTCCTTTGAGATACACCACCATCCTGACTCCTCGGATGATCATCAAGCTTGTGATGAGCATTGTTGCAAGGAGTTTCTCCATCATCCTACCAGACATTTTTCTGCTAAAACGGTTACCCTTCTGTGAGACACGTATCATCCCACACACCTACTGTGAGCATATAGGGGTTGCTCGCCTTTCTTCTGCTGACATCTCCATCAACATTTGGTACGGATTTGCTGTGCCTCTTATGACTGTCATCTCAGATGTGATATTTATTGCTGTTTCCTACACCTTCATCCTCCGTGCTGTCTTTCAACTCTCATCCCAGGGTGCCCGCCAAAAGGCCCTTAGCACCTGCGGCTCTCATGTCTGTGTTATCCTTATGTTTTACACACCTGCCTTCTTCTCCATCCTTGCTCATCGCTTTGGGCACAGTGTCCCTCGAAATGTGCTCATCTTATTTGCCAACCTCTATGTGGCTATTCCTCCTGCTCTAAATCCTGTTGTTTATGGAGTGAAGACCAAGCAGATCCAGGACAAATTTATTCTCCTTTTCTCTTTGCAAAAGAAATAAGGAGTGGGGAGGGCCACTGAAGGGGCTATTGAGGTAAAATTGATTAGGTTAAATTTAATATAACATAGGAAGACATAAAAATAAGGTTATAATTCCTACTAATTTGAAATTTTAGAGTCCTACCCATGTACAAAGTATAGGCAGGAGTGAGAAGGGAGAAAGAAATTCTTTGAGACTTCTAGAACACCAAGGGTTTTCTTGGTTTAGTTTTCTCACCATTTATATGAAGAAGGTGATGATGTGTGTAGAAGAGTACTAAGACTAAGTTTTACATCTTTCTTATTGCTAATTTTGAGATATTTGAAGGTTAGTATTTCCTAACATGCAACTCACTCCTGTGTTTCTCAGTTTCTGAATTAAAAAAGTCTCCTGCTTTCTCTCTTTAAGTTGCTCTCAGTTCTCTCTACTACACCTATCAAACACTGCTTCACACTTTATTCTCGATGCTATACATTATTAATCCCTTTTCCTGTGTCCTTTACTTGCTTTATTTTTTCACTGCTACTCATCTCACATTACAGAGTTGATCATCTTCTTTAACTATTTTAAATTGTGTGCTCCAAGCAATTTTCACTACCCTTGGTCCATATTTTACAAGTATTAAATATTTAATTAAAAATAATTATGAGAGTAATATTAGTTAATTAATTTCACAGATGAGGAAACTGAGAATTATAAAGATTACAGAAAAACAATTAGTAGATTTAGGATCCAAACTTAGGCCTGTCTGATTCTGAATTCTTTTATCTGATTGCTTCCCAGGTATCTACTCACTTGAATGGCTTACAAACTTCTCAAACTTAATTTCTCCAGAACTGACCTGGAAACTTACTAATTTCCTCCGTAAAAAGTACTCTCCCTTTTCTGTTTTCCTTTACAGTAAGTGGCACCATCGCAAATATGAATTCCAAAGCCAGAAACCTGTGGCTTCTTCTTGATTTATCCTATATCATCTCCAACAAAATTATCTCAATATTTGAGTTGAATATTTAACTTTGAGGTGCTTATAAGTCATTCCAGTAGATAAATACGTTGCATTCTTACCTTAGTCATGGCCATCGACCTGGTGTGGACACTTATCTATTATTCGTCTCTCAGAGAGTATTTCAAAGTTATCTTTTTAAAGGATTTCCAGCCCTGTTTCATCCAATCCACTCACTCTATAAAAGTCAGAGTGATCATTTTACAATTTATATGATTGTGTCACTTTATGCCTTGAAACTCTTCAATAATTCTATTGTCCTCAAAATCATACATAACTGTTGTCCTCAGGATCACTGCCGGGAATGGAAGATTTAATGAAAAGAACAATCTTCCATGAGACTCAGAGCCTTGTACTTAATTTACATTTATTCACACTTCATTTATGTTTATTTTCACTTCATTTGCACTTCCCTAACCAAGCTAGTAATTTCAGAAGTAATATTCTTCTTTTTTGTTGTCCTACTCAGTGTCCTGTTATTTTACAAAAAAATAAAATTTGACGTGAATGTATTGTGTGTTGGGTGGAGCTGGGTGAGAGCCATCTATGTTTCTCTTAAGAAACTATCCCAGGACAAAAACATCTATTTTCTAAAATGTCCACTAGAAAGAAGCTATACATTTAATCAAGATGGACATATTAAATTACTTGGGAGTAAGAAGTAAAGCCCCAAAGGTGCTTACATTTTGTAGGCACTTGGTGATTTGCTAGGGACCCAAGCACATGTGGGTTGGACAAACAAACTATGCAGCAAAAGGCAATGGTAAACCACTGCTGCATTTTCTCTTCTCAATCTCTATGTTCCTTGTCTTTTTTACCTTGAAAACCCTATGCAAACTCGTTCATGCCAGGAGTCAGAGCTGACTGGACACCAGATAACAACAAGCAGTAAAGAGTAAAATTGGCATAATAAGATAAGATCCTATGTGTGCATAGATGCGTGTGTGTGTTGACATTTTCTTTGCTGTCCGTAGTGCCCTTTCGACAGTTCAGAAGAGACACATGCAGGTGCTGCTCTACTCATGCCACTATTCTAAACTGTCACACTTATTTGCTTATGTATTTATCTGTCCACATCTATATTATGAGTGCCTTGAAGGCAGAAACTTAGTCCTAGGGAATCTTATACTCTGTCTTATGAAAATACATAGTAAGAAAATGGTTTCATGCATATTCAAACTTATCATAAACCCCTTCCTCTATGCCACCCTAACTTTTCCTTTCTTCCTTCTCTATCTAGCTTAGATTCCATAGTATATTATTTTAATTGTTGTCTTAGTTACCCTAAACTCAACTTGTTTTAAACTCAACTGTCTCTTCTATATATTCAGTTGAAAAAAATTCCAGGAATCTTAATGAAGTTAGCTCTGTATTTTGGAGAAGTTGGAGAAAATGACACAAGGGGGCAGACTGATACTGCTCTTAATAAATTAAGACAGTACATCACCATACTTGCCTGGTTTCACTCCCCAAATGCATCAAATTTTTTCTTGTCTCTACCACTTGCGCTTTCTCTTTATTTTTTGTTTGGCAGTTCCTATTTAGGCTTTAATTAAACATCCTTCTTCAGATATTTTTTATTTAATCTTGTATGTTAGATTAGTATCTCATACACATACTTATTGCATGATATGCTTTTTATTTCAGGATTTATCTCAATTTTAATAAGGTGATTGCTCGTATACTTAGTTGTTTAATGTCTATCTTCGTATGTCATTGAGGACCAGGTTAGCATCTGCCTTGTTTACATTGCATTCCTATCACCTGCAAAGCTCCTAGTTTATAATAGGCATGCAATAAATATGTTCTGAATGAAAGAGCTGAAATAAATGAGTTTTAATTAATTAATAAAATCTCTATTTTAGCATGATGGGAAGCTGCCTGGGTTTGTAACTCAGTCTAATTAGA
>NW_006438643.1:764702-799284 GCF_000325575.1 Pteropus alecto | reverse complement strand
GGTAATAATTGTTTCTCCATTTATTCTTCAGAGTTCTTCTTTAAATTAAACATTTCCAAGTTATTATTCTTTTTTCATAAAGAAATTGATTTCTAGAACAGCTAAATATTTTGTTAGAGGACAAAGGAAGGGATGACTGAAACAAGGGGTAAGTCCTAGGTTTTTGGCCATTAGACATTGAAAATAGACTTCCTCACTGGACCAATGAGAGGTTGTATGGAGGGTTTTCCTGTTAGAAGGATAAGACTGTACCCAGGATGGCTATCTATGATTTTAGACTTGCATGTACTTTGTCTGAGAAATCTGGCCCACACAAATAGATTACTAGCTTGTACTCTATATAATGGACTAAACTCAAAGTTAGTGATGATTCACCACTGAGGGAAGATGGAGAGAACTGCCAAGCAAGACCTAAATTAAAGTGGTGGTGGAAGTCATAGTGGAAAATGTCTCTTCGGTTTTGTTATCTAAGGCTAGATTCAGATTCATTTAATTCAACAGATATTTCTTGATCATCTTCTATGAAACAAGCTCTGGCAGAGATTCAGAAGAAAATGAAACAGTTCTTGAACAAGAAGTTTTAGAAGTTCTAGACTGGGCCTGGATAATGGTAGAGCTGAAAATTGTCAGAGTTTTTATTTTTTTGTCTTTTGGTTTTGTTTGTTTTTTATTAAATTACTAATCAAGCTAGATCAAGATCTTGCTGAGACTCACATATGCTATCATCTTGGATTCCACAACTCCTAAGCCACCACTAATGAGCAAAAGTGTAAGTTTCTAAACTGGACAAGTATTAATTTATTTGAATCCTTGCTCATGTCCTAGACTGACTTGGGGCCATAAGACCTGAAGCCCATAGGTCACCTTACTTCCCAGGCTCTCTATTCTAGCCTGTCTCTAATCCCTGGAGAAGACAAGGACAGCACATTTCCACTCTACTTCTCTAGGCTCTGTGTTTGTTTTTCACACACTCTGTGAACTGGATCTTATGCCCGTTTGTTGCGTTCCTGTGTCTAACCCTGGGACTGCTTCTTTTGGTCTTGGGTCTGTTTTTTGCCTGCTGATTTTCTGCATTCTCTGTTCTTTACTCTGTCTTTGTAAACATTTCTAGGACCAGAACCTCCAAGATGTAAGGCAGTGGTGAACAAGGTACAACTATTAGGGAGTAAAGCCTATAAAGGGAGTAAAGCTGGTGAGAAATGGAGCTGGTGGAGAAGAGAGAGGGAGGTGAGAAAAGAGTGGACTCCAAGAAATTGAAAAGGCCAAGATTAAAACTTGGAATAGAGAGTCTAGAGTTGACACTCATGGTAAGAAAATAATGTGAAAGAGCCGTGGAAGCTTAATTTTGAGCCCCTTACACTACATTCCCCAAAATGATTCTAGTTTTTTTTTCTGAAGGTCAAGATTTATAATGCTAAGGATGTAAAACATTAAAATGATCACAATAGATTTAGTACTAGCCATACCACACTGAGGTCAGCAATCTGAAGATTAAAATTTTATATGCCGCCTCAGAGATTTTTAGGTTATCTTATATGTATAAACATGGGTTTGTATTTGTGAGTGCATTTATGAATGAGTGTCCTATTTTTCTTTTGGGATGATGGGGGAAAGCACTAAGATATCCACTCACCCTACACACCACAGCGGGCACAAATACATAAGGGATTTGAACAGTCACTTTCTGGATTGGGTCTTACAACAGTCCTCTGTGACCCATGGACAAGCCATGAATATTTTTTCCCCTAAAAGTAGCAAAAGAGATCTTCACATAGACATATTTGTCATAAAAAAAGAAATAAGTACAAGTTTTGGATTATGATGATCAAGATATTACTGAAAGACCTGTCCTATATTTAGTTTAGTGCTGGGAGAGGTAAAGCACATAGAAATATAAGACATGTTTTTGCAATTTCTTAGTCTGAGGTGAGAGGAGAAAAATGCTCAGCAATCAATCAGAAACCAGTAAATAAAATGGAAGTAGAATGCTTGCTAAAGACAAAAAACCCTACTCAGAATTCTGTGATCAAAGACAGAGACAGCACTAATAAATGAAAAATAATGTACAGTTAGTGACAACTGGGAAGTTACGACACAGAATGGAAATATAAAGCCACGAACCTTTTTTTATATCTAGAACTTTGAAGGTGGGGGAGGAAGGTGCTACCCGTTTTCTCACATCTAACTGTGTCCTTCTTTCCAGACCATCTTTCAGTAGTGTATGGTAACTATAGATTCTCTAGGTTTGTTTTAATGGGCGTCTTCATCTAATTTGAACGTTTTAAAATATGGGAAACAAGTGCTTATGCTTTTCCATATCTTCCATTTTTCAGAGTTGAAGTATAGGAGCCTACCTTGTGTTAATATGGTAGGCTGTGAGGGTGCAAGATGGAGGGAGAGGCAGGTGAATAGTAGGGTAGGGAACATAAGTAAACTGTATTTACAACACAAGTTAATTAGTGTGCAGTCCAATGAGCCCTCTGTCAGTCATTTGTTTAACAAGTATTGATTGAACAATGCAGCAGACACCGTTCTAGGGAGATAGAACAGTGAAATAAACAGACATGATATCTGTCCTCTTACAGTTTACCATTTATAAAGTGAAGAAGCTAATTAAGTTAAAATGAAGGTAGCGTGGTAAGTGACCTGAATGGATAATATGGAGTGCCAGAAGTGCGCCTGGAAACGTTACCTAATTTGGAAATAGTTTAGAAAAGCTTAGTGTGACGGGAGATGAGGGGGAGTGAGCTAGAGGAAGAGAGAAAATGGACTAAGCCGAAGAAATGTCCAAGATCAAATGTAGGTGGAAAAGAATTCAGACAAGAGAATTTCCAGAAGCCAAAGGTCAAATTGAATACAGATAAAGAAATATGAACTAAAAGTGAAGTTATTTAGTGTTCAAGTAGAATTTAGAGTAAACACAAAGGAGTCACAGCTCTATAGGTTTAATAAAAAATGGACTCCCCTTCCCCACCTTAGTCTCTCTAAATGACAAAGGACTTTCAAAGGAAAAAAATTGGCCTCAGGATATACTATCATTTCTAGGATGAGGCTGTAAGATCTTTTGCTAAGCATAGAGAAATATTGAAGGGTATGCTTAATAAATCTTTTCAATTAGAAAAAGAATCTTCTAAGAATCTTAAGGCTTTTTTTTTTCCAGATAACCATAACTCCCAGCCAAAATCACACAGGGAGTTAGTGCAAAATAAAAAGAGGCCTTTAGATCTTCAACTTCATTAGGCTGAAAAGGATACTTAGATGTAAACACAGATAATTTCTCATTGAGAAGCAAATATGACACTGAATATAAAACCAATTGCCTAGAAGTGGTTGTAGCTAAGAGCCACGGAGATTTATTCCCAGGGAGCAGAATTGGGTCCTTATTAAGAAACTGGTAATACATCTCTGGCTGGATTTTATAATCTTTAATAAACTAGTTATTCACTAGTAATATGACTCTCAATATTTTACATATGAGCATCTATTGCAGTTATTCTATCTCTGTGTCACATTGTATATTAACTATATAGGCAGAGGATTTTTTCTCATTTTTTTTTTTGCTACGCAGGTCTTCAGATTGAAAGGAACCACATTCAAGGAGCTCTATTCAAGGAATTGAGCCCAAAGAGCCTACTGAAACTTTGTTTTGGTTTAGAGGCTGAGATCCTGGACTTTTAATCCCATGATGGGAATGAGTCTTTTGGATTTTAGGAAAGAGATTCATTTATTTTCCATGTAGGAGAATATTCACATTTTTCTGGTTAGAGGGTGGGCTATTACAAATTTTATTTCCCAAAGATGGGCAGAATAATATCTTGCATCCCATATATTTTTCTACAGTATCATCTTGCCACTCCTACAGGAGGTACAGTTTAATTCCATTCCCCTTTCAGCTGGGTTAGCCTTAGAGATTTTTGAGAGAAGAATACAATATATGTGACATTTCAAGATATTCAAGACTCGATTATAAGAAGCTTACATCTTCCTAATTTGTGTCTTTGGACATTTATTTTTTTGAACACTCTCTCTGGAACACAGCCATCATACTGTGAGATTCCCAGGCCACATGGGAGTTCATGTGGTTGACAGCCTGGCTGAGCTCTCAGTTAATAGCCAGAATCAATTTTAGGCAAACTTAAAGATGACTACAGTTCTATACAAAATCTGATTGCTGCCACATAAGGCAGAAAGACCCCAAATGACAATTGCTCATCCGATCCCAGTAACTCTACAAAATCATAAGATATAATAATAAATTGTTTTAAAACACTACATTTTGGGGTAGTTTTGTTACTCAGTAGTCAATAACTAGAACAATTTAATTCTCTACTCTTTTTTCTCCAAGGATCTTGATCATCCTACCTAATCTTCTTAAGTCCTTGGGGATAACTTAGAATTTGTATTGATAATAAATTAATCCTATTACCTCATTACCTTTTCACATTTCTTCATTTTCCTCATTTCTTATTTCTCCTTATTAATATTAGTTTTATGGTTTATTCTTAGAATTACTGTTTAATACAAATTCTCTCTCTCTGCTTTTCTTCTTCCCTCTCACTCAAACATAAACATACATACACCATACATACACACACACTTTATTGTGCTTTTTTAGCAACTCTCTCCAAATCCAACTCTGCACTCACAAATATAAATTGGGACTTTCCTGAGCAAATTGAGATATATAGCCACCTACTTTTTTGGGTTTCACGGCAATTACATTTCTCTTTCCTTTTTCTCTCACACTCTTTAGATGATTACCTTATACCATTTTTCTTTTCTCAAATCTTTCTTTCCTACCATTATTCTCAGTCACAGATGACATCGCTTTTACTTGCCTGGAATCATAGAGGCAAAAAGGAAAACATTTCTATAGACATCCACAAATACACCTACTCACCTACCTGCATCTGAATTTTTATTTCTATTTTTCCTCAGGTTACTATGGATGCCAAGATCAAACTCTCCACTTATGCACTAAACTCCATTATGTAATGCCTACTTAAAGCAATCATTTCAAAAATTCTCTCTTCTAATTATCACCTATTCTTCTCAAACTATTCCAAAAAATTCAAGAAGAGGGAAGGCTCCCTAACTCCTTTTATGAGGCCACCATTACCTTGATTTCAAAACCAAGCAAAGACATTACAGAAAAAGAAAACTATAGGCCGATATCTCTTATGAACATTGATGCAAAAATCCTCAACAAAATATTAGCAAACTGAATTCAGCAATACATTAAAAATATACACCATGATCAAGTTGGATTTATTCCTGGGATGCAAGGTTGGTTCAATATCCGCAAATCAATTAATGTAATACACCACATTAACAAATCGAAAGATAAAAACCATATGATCATATCAATAGATGCAAAAAAGCATTCGACAAAATCTAGCATCCATTAAGATAAAAACTCTCAGCAAAGTGAGAATAGAGGGAACATAGCTCAACATAATAAAAGCCATATATGGCAAACCTATAGCTAACATCATACTCAACAGGGAAAGGCTAAAAGCATTTTCCTGAAGATCAGGAACAAGACAAGGAAGCCCACTTTCACCTCTCCTCTTTAACATTGTATTGGAAGTCTTAGCCTCAGCAATAAGACAAGAAAGAGAAATAAAAGGCATCCAAATTATAAAGGAAAAAGTAAAACTCTTGTTATTTGCCTATGACATGATACTACATATAGAGAACCCGAAAGATTCCACCAAAACCCTGTTAGAACTGATCAATGAATTCAGTAAAGTAGCAGATTACAAAATAAATATTCAGAAGTCAGTGGCATTTTTATACACCAATGGTGAACTTTCAGAAAGAGAAATTAAGAAAACAATCCCATTTACAATTGCGTCGAAAACTATAAAAAACCTGGGAATTGAATTAACCAAGAAGGTAGAAGCTCTGTTTTCAGGAAATTATTATAAGTCATTGAAAAAAGAAATTGAAGAAGATACAAATAAATGGAAGCATATACCCCGTTCATGGGTAGGAAGAATCAACATTGTTAAAATGGCCATATTACTCAAAGCATCTATAGATTCAATCCAATCCCTATCAAAATGCCAATGGCATTTTTCAGAGAGCTCGATTTATATGGAGACAAAAAACCCCGAATAGCCAGGGCAATCTTGAGAAAGAAGAACAAAGTTGGAGGTATCATACTACCTGATATCAAACTATACTACAAGCCTAAAGTAATCAAAACAGCATGGTACTGGCATAAAAACAGATTCATTGATCAAAGGAACAGAATAAAGAGCCCAGAAATAAATCCAGGCCTATATGCTCACTTAATATATGACGAAGGAGGTAAGAATATACAATGGGATAAAGACAGTCTCTTCAATAAATAGTGTTGGGAAAATTGGACAGATACATGCAAAAAAAAAGAAGCTGGACCATCTTCTTATACCGTATACAAGAATAGATTCAAAATGGATTTAAGATTTAAATGTAAGACCCTAAACCACAAAACTTCTAGAAGAAAACATAGGCAGTATACTCTGTGATATTACTAATAGGAATTTCTTTTAAGATATATCTCCCAGGGCAAGGGAAATAAAAGAAAAAATAAACAAATGGGACTATATCAAAATAAAAATTTTTTGTACAGCAAAGGAAACCATAAACAAAACAAAAAGATAACCTACTGTTTGGGAAAAGATATTCGCTAATGATACATCTGATAAGGGGTTAATATCCAAAATTTATAAAGAACTCATTCAACTCAACAACAAAAAACAAACAATCCAATTAAAAAATGGGCAGAAGACCTGAACAGATACTTCTCCAAAGAGGAAATACAGATGGCTAACAGACATATTAAAAGATGCTCAAGGTCGCTAATCATCAGAGAAATGCAAATGAAAACCACATTGAGATATCACCTCACACCTCTCAGAATGGCTATCATCAATACATTAAAGAACTAGTGTTGGTGATACAGCCGCTATGGAAAACAGTATGGAGGTTCCTCAAAAAATTTAAAATGGATATACCTTTTGACCCAGCAATTGCACTTCTGGGTATTTACCCAAAGAAAACCAAAACAATGATTCATAAAGATCTATTCAGTCCAATATTCATGGCAGCACAATTTACATTAGCCAAGATATGGAAGCAACCTAAATGCTCATCAACAGATGATTGGATAAATTATGGTTCATATATACAATGGAATATTTCTCAGCCATTAAAAAAAATGAAATCCTACCATTTGCAATGACATGGATGGACCTAGAGGTTATTATGTTGAATGAAATAAGTCAGACAAAGAAAGATAGATACCATATGATTTCACTTATATGCAGAATCTAAGGACAAAAAGAACAAACAGAAACAAATATAGTGGACAATTTGGTGAGGGACAGAGGGGAGGAGGGTGGGAGGCTTGGAGAATAGGGTGAAGGGTTAAAGTACAAATTAGTGGTTGATAGTTGGGCACAGAGAGCATGGAAGAGGGAATGCAGTTAGCATTAATGTGATGGCTAAGTAGAGGGCCGGGGAGGGAGGGAGTAATTGGGGGGATCGTTTTATGAACATTATAGATGTCTAACCAATGTACTGTATACTCAAAACTAATTTAAATAAATAAATATTTTTAAAAACTCTCTTTGTTTTTAAATGATCAATTCTCTCTATTGGATCTTTATCCATCAATATAGAAACTTGATAGTATTTCTCTAACCTTAAAATTCTTTCTTGACTACAGTTTCCTTCCAGCTATCTCAGTTCTCTCCCTTTGCAGCACAACTCCTTGAAAAGTTGTCTTTACATACTAGTTCTAATTCTCTCCTATTTTGTCTTTAACTCACTCATTTTTGAATTTCATATTACTACTGTACAATTCTGTCCTTGTCAAGGTCAGTAACGTCTGCAGTTGCTAAGAATAATTGTCTCAGTCCTCTTATTCCTTGACTTATCATCAGTACTTTATATAGTTGATTATTTCCTTCTTTTTGAATGACTTTCTTCACTTAGCTTCAGTATTTTTTCTCCTACATCATACCTACTCCTTACTTGTCTCTTTCACTAGTTCTTCCTCATCGGGTAACTTTAATTAGAGATTAGTTTTTGGTGCTCTTTAAATATATTCCATTTTTAAAAATTTCTTTTTTATTTCATTTAACTTCAGAACTTTACATACTGTCATTATGGTGCTGATTGGTTAATGAATGCGTACTTCCTGTGTGGAACTTTTCTCTCAGGTTTTCACTCTGGCCTTAAAGCCCTATTCACACTCATGACCCCTTCTCCGGCCTTAAAAAAATGCCCAACCTTTAAGAGAAAACTCTGATGTGACTGATGTGTCTCCCCAGAGGTCTTATTCGCAAATTTGCCTCCACTTTTAGCAGCTGAGATCATTGGTACTCTGAGCCAACCACTGCCTCTCTGGACCAAAAATTCTTCAGAGAGTGGAGATAAATAGTACCAAATCTCAGATCTAGGAGCTATGCTACTTATGCTGAATCAGTGTTTTTCCTAGTACTGCTAACCACTGAGGCTGGGGTGAGTATTGGATAAATGAGATGGACAAAAAATTAAGGTTAAGGATAGTTCTGTAAATCCAGGAGCAGAAGTAGGGGAAGACAGAGAGAGATGGCAGTCATACAAAGATATTGAGATCAGGCACGTTCAGGGTGGTATAGCCGTAAATGTTGGTGGCTACTGTATACCTGAAACTAATATACTTGTAATGAAAAAGTAATTTAAAAAATAAAAAATAAATAAGATATTAATGTCTTTGGCTACTCTGGAGGGCATCTCAAAATACCTCCTGAATTCTACTATAGGATGTACAGTTTCTTGAATCCTTCAGGTATTTGGATAACTTTATTGCATTAAAAAATTTTATATTCAGTAAGTCCTTATTTTCCATGCACAATTTTTTTTTCTGCTTCAGTTAGAAATTTTATTTTCTTGCTATTTTCTTTATGGTTTCAAGACAAACCATTCAGATAGATCTCTAGAAGGAAGCTTTCTTAAAGTATTGGTGAAGTCAGAATTTCTTCACTATAACTACATCTTACTCTCACTTATATTGGTGAGGCCAGACAAACAGAAGTAAAGCTATATATAGTTGTTAGAGAGTAACCTTGTTCTTGAGAACCTAGGACCTTCATAGCGCCCTTAGAGAGCTTAGAGGATCAGAAAACTTATCTGATTTCCAGCTTCCCCGGTGTCTGAGTATAAATGATTTCTTCTAAATCTAATTTTCCAATTCCTTCTTATAATTTCATATGCAGAAAACTTAAAAGCCCACCAACCCAGGAATCCCTACTTCAACATCCCCAGGTTCCAGCTATCTTTTCCAGGGCAAAATCAGGTGATTGCCTAATCAAACAGCCTAACAGAAATTTTTTTTAACAGAAATAAGATACACATAACTTTATTCTTACTATCACTTAGTAGCAGCACAGAATGTGCTCACTCTCTTTGTACTGAAGGACCCAAATATCACAACTTTTCTTATTTCCAAAAAAAATTAATGAAGGGACTTAAATGATGTTAGCATATTGATGGGATCGGGATCATTGAGGAGCCAGTCCATCTCATATCTTGCAAGGGTCCACCTAACCCAGTTAACTGAGGACCAGTCTTGAATATTTCTGAAGATAGTTTTTTCTTTAAATGAAGGTAAAACCCTCAGTGCCCTCACCATGGGATTACAGATTCAAGAAAGGCTAATATGACTTCCAGCTTGAAGGACTAAATGAAGTTTCCTCTTTTGAGAGGTACTTGGTGAGAGAGTACACGGTAAGACAAATGGACTCAGAGATATTCAAAGTCATGAAAAATAACAGTATCATAGTGACTATTTATTAATTCACAGAGAATGAATTATGTACTTTACATGATTTTTTCAATCTCTGAAACCCTTATGAAGTATTGTTATCTCAACTTTACATTAGGAAACTGAGGACAGAGGGAGAATAAAATAATTGCTTAAGGTAATACAGTTAGCAAGTAACAGCAGTCAGGCTAGATTTTGAACCCAGGCACTTAAGTCTAGGCTCTCTCTAATCTCTTATTTTCCAGACTGGACCATATAAAGGAGAGTGATGATTCTTGGAGCTGAGCTATACAAGAGATGTTTGAGGCATTTGAGGAAGACTCATATTTGGAGACTAAATTTTATTTCCTCAGGGAGACTTTCTCTGAGTATGTGTTATGTGCTGCTGAGTCCACTGTGACTCCTGGTGACCATACAAATGAGTGATGTCCACAATGTCCCATCCTCAACAGCTACTCAACTCTTGTAGACTCATGCTTATGGCTTCTTTTATGGAATCAATCCATCTCTGAGTAGGTACTGACTTATGTAATTTTTCTTCATAGCATATATCAGTGTAACATTTTAACACACATATTGAGGTTTATTTGATTAACTATGTCTTCTCATTAGATAAGTTTAATATATAAAGGAACATGCATGTTCTTACTCTCCAGTATATATTAAATATCTAGAAGAATGCCTGGTACATAGTAGACTCTTGATAAAAATTTTGACAAAGTAAATAAAAGAGTAACTTAAAAGGGATATTAGTGTTCATAAAATAAAAGCCTAACACGTTGAGAAAAATTATGCCTGTTTTATGTGGATTGTGTTGACAGAAATTGACTTAATGAAAAGAAAACATTCTCAGAATCAGAAGGTCTAAAATTTAAAATGGAGCCTCAAAAATGCATATATTCTCTGTCACTAGATTGTATAAACAATAGCCATTCAACCACTTTTCAAGATATCACACTTGGGAGTCAAGCATTATATAAGTATTGAACTTTGTGATTTATTTTCCAACTAGATGAAAAGATTATATTCCACTGATTTATCTATTATTTAAAAATCTCTAGTCTTCCCAGGATAGAAGTAAAAAATATTTACACTTTTCCAAGATGTGGATTGATATGTTTATAATAACTCTCTTTCTTCTAACTTGATTTTTGAATTTTTAAAGATATACAAAATTACGGTAGAATTGACAGTAAATTCTCTCCTTTGGCTTTAAAATTCAAACAAAGCAATAATTATATTAGTATTAAAACTTGTAATAACATTATGACTTATATAATTTATAGCTTTAGTAACTGTTAGCATAAAGTAACAAACGCGGTAGTATATGAGAACTGCATACAGTATTGCAATTAATAAAATAAGAAAATTAGTTGATTTTTAATAATTCAGTTGCAAATGAATAAGGGATTAAAAGAAAGATATTCTTTTAAATTCTTATAGAACTTTTTTGATCCTATTGTAGATTCTAAAATTTGTTTTAAGAGAGAATCATTGAATGAATTGAATGTTGCTGTTCCTTCTAAACATAAGGGTGTTTGAGTCCCAAAGACTGAACCTCAGTAAGGTAAGAATAATGACTCTGACTTCGCCTACAGGAATCTCTCAAGGTAATATGGCTCCAAGGAAAAATGGCTCTTTCTCTCTTTTCTCCTTTCCTATTAGCATTACCTTAAATCCATGACTAGTGACAACCTACCCTGATTGAACTCATCACTAAGCCCCTGGTCTCTACCTTTCTTCTTTTCTTCTTATGACATGCTTCATTTTGAAGTTTTCCTGTGTAGCTCCTGGCTGAAATGGTCATATCAGAGTTCATACTTAAAGTAGACAAAACAGCCTAAGACAGATATGTTATATAATCAAACTAATACATGTGGCCAATCAAGGAAAGCAGACAGAAATGTGTTATATAGATAGATTATATTGGATTATATTAGGTTAGGAAATGCATTATAGAGCTTATAAATTGCATTTCTTGGAGTATATAGAGTGAAAAGAACATAATGGGCATCGTAGATCTAGGGAGAAAAGATCTTGTCTGATCCATAAGGAAGGCTCCCAAGAAGAAACAACATTTTCAACCACAGCCAGTTACCCAAATCTGTTTTAAAAAAATTAAATTAGAGCAGTCAGTCCTTTATTCATCTACTCATTAAGTTTATTTATTGCTCTAAGGCATATAAGGTTTTGATGCTGAATATAAAGAAAAAAATGAGATGCAGAAATTTCATAGTGTAATGAACAAGTGGAATACACATAATAATAAGACAGGTTTGTATTTCCTAAGAAGAGTATGATAAAGATGTTTGGCTCTCACTCCACAGCAGAGAGGATCATAGAAGGGCTTCTAGAGAAGAATGTACTCAGCTTGGCAGATTACCAAACGAGAAGTCATTCTGTACATAAAAAACATCATATAGGTGTGATAAAAAGGTAAAGTCACATAGGTGTGATAAAACATGCTTTGGGATGTTTCAAAATGTCCAAAATTAGATATACTTAGATATGGCTGGAACGTGAAGCATGTGATGGAATGTAGTGATAAATAATGCTACAAAAGTGGGCAAGATCAAGAACAAGATCAAGAAGAACTTTGCAAGCCATTGTACCAAGTCCCTAGCAGGAAATAGATTGCACACTCAAATTAGGTATATTTGAGTACAGTGTAATACTAAAAGACCATTATACAAAGTGTGGGTCAGTGTAGGGTAATCACAACTGCTTGTGAAATCCCTGGGTTAGTGACAGCAGACACTGTTAGAACCCTTAAAATGAAGGGAAATGAGAAGGGTGTGATTACCAGTGGAAACCAGAGCCAGAGAAGGTTGTTTACAGACAGATGCGGCCATTTGCAGTATCTTGCTGAGAGAGAGCTGAAAGAATAAATCTCTGACCATTCTGCAATTTCTTGTTGGTGTTTCCTATTGACAAATACAACTAGAAGTAAGGATAGGGGAGTCTGTTGATGTAGTCCAGTGTTCTAGGGCCCAGACATGATGGAAAGTTATGAAGAGTAGACCAGATGAGGTTAATGCAAGATATCCTGCATAGCATACAATAAGAAAAGTTATATTTGTATTTTAGCTGACTATATTCACATGTTAGAATATTTAGGCAGTGATATAGAGGCTTTACTGGAAGATGGAAATCCTGGAAGTGGACATATTAGTTACAAAGCCATTTCGGTAACCCAGGAAAAAATGAGGAAGGCATAATTATAATAGAATTGGTGGGACTGAAAGGCAAGAAATTGAATGGGTACATAGGAAGAATAAATGGCACCAAGGATGACTTTCTCTAATTTTCTATACACTTTTTTTTTGATAGTCATTCTGACAGGTGTGTTCTATACACTTTTAGGAAGAGAAAGCCTTCTGTCCTATGTATCATTATGCTCTCTTCATCTGTTCCCAATGACACTGCCTTCCACCCTTCCACCTTTATTCTACTTGGAATCCCTGGGATGCAAGACCAGCATGTTTGGGTTGCCATCCCTTTCTGCTCCATGTATATCCTTGCCTTGGTTGGCAATGGCACCATCCTCTACATCATCATGACGGACAGAACTCTGCATGAGCCAATGTACCTCTTCCTGTGTCTACTTTCCATTACTGACCTGGTACTCTGTTCAACCACATTGCCCAAGATGCTAACAATCTTCTGGTTTAGGTCCCACGTAATTTCCTACCATGGTTGCCTCACCCAGATGTTTTTTGTTCACACAGTCTTTGCCACAGAGTCGGCTGTTCTGCTGGCCATGGCTTTTGACCGCTATGTGGCTATCTGCCGTCCACTTCATTATACATCCATCCTTAATGCTGCAGTGATTGGGAAGATTGGTCTGGCATGTGTGGTCCGTGGCTTTCTCTTTGTTTTCCCCTTTGTCATCCTCATTGAACGCTTACCCTTCTGTGGACATCATATCATTCCCCATACCTATTGTGAACACATGGGCATTGCCAAGCTGGCCTGTGCCAGCATCAAGCCCAATACCATTTATGGTCTCACTGTGGCACTTTCAGTCACTGGAATGGACGTGGTCCTCATCGCCACCTCGTACACCTTGATCCTGCAAGCTGTGCTGCGTCTGCCCTCAAAGGATGCCCAATTTCGAGCATTTAGCACTTGTGGAGCCCACATCTGTGTGATTCTTGTCTTCTATATTCCTGCCTTTTTTTCCTTTTTCACTCACCGCTTCGGCCACCAAGTACCTCCTCATGTCCACATTGTACTTGCAAATCTCTATCTTCTCGTGCCCCCTGTTCTCAATCCCCTGGTCTACGGCATTAACACCAAACAGATCCGGTTGAGAATATTAAGCTTTTTTATGCAGAGTAGGTAGCTATATTCTTTCCATACCCCAAAGACCAAGGCAAAAGGTTATAATTAATCTCCCATCTTCTCCAACGCTTCTGTTCTTTGGACTAGAGATTGCTGCTTCTGCCAGTATCATGCGTTATCTGACAGTTTTTAAAGTATTTAGAACAACTTATCTATACCTTCTCAATCAACAGAATACTATTTCCCTGTAAACTATTTATAAGCCTTGTTAATAGGCATGTAGGTCTTGAATCTTCTTAGGAAACAGTCAAGAGGCAATGTAGCACATTTGAAAATAAGAGCCAAGAAGATTTATTCTCTCAATGTACAGAGATCCCATGTACTAGAAGTAAAAGAAAAGTGTTCATAAAAGAACTACTTACTTATAGCTTCAAGAAATTGAGAACACACACACAATTATTAGTTGATTGCTAGCACTTTTTTATACCACGTGTATTTGCAGTAAGAGCATCAACCCTAGACCAGAGAAGGCTGTGAGAGCCCATGAACTTCTGGATCTGGCATTAGATTTCAAAGAGATGAAGATGACAGCTGTGGCTTATTGTGAGAAGTTTAGAAGCACAGATATAAATGGAAAAGCCATAGCACAACTTTCTCAAGGAATGACTTCAAAAGATGAAAATTTGTAGCTAACATATTTACCTCATGATTGAGGACTTTTGCATTTTCCTGATGTTCTAAGAGTGATGTGCTTTACATGCAAATTATTTTTTGCCCACCATGGACTTAGTCCGACCTTTTGTTTACCTCATTTCATGAGCAGCCCTTCAAATATATAAGAATTTCCAGGACACAGAGTTTCCTGCTAATGTTATCCAAGATTTCCTAGGATATTCAGAACAACTGGCCTTCATGCTTTAGCATGAGCTACCTTTTACAAAAGCTTGTTTTTGTTTGTTTGTTTGTTTGTTTGGGGGTACTTTGAAAGAAATAAAAGCAAGTAACCAGCCTACCCTCCTACACAATGTATTAATCTTCTCTAGAGTCAATACTTCATTATATGTTGTTGTCACCAGGAATTTTCAGTCTCCTAAGGCATTCATTCCACTTTTCAACTTTAGGATCCTTATTTCTTTCTTTCTCTAAGTCTGAGATTCAGGCTACACAGAAGTGATCTAGTTTGTAATGTGGTGTTTGAAGAATAAGGGTCATATAAACAGAGACCAGAATTTTTTAGTGTGTTATTATAAAATATATATTACATAACTTGGCATTTCAAACCATTATATTGAGCCACTATCATGACTATTTACAAAACTTTCATCACAACACACAGCAACTCTGTAACCATTAACCCTCATTCCTACCTCTACACAGTCCTTGGAAATCCCTAACCTACTGTCTAAAAGTAAAAGCGTTTGGTAACAACTTTAGAAACACTTTTTATTTATTTATCCTTGTAGTTGGGCATTCATTCAAAAGTATGTTTGAGGATCAACTATGTACCTCATATATTTGGGCATCGAATTTCACTAGTGAATAAGACACATGCCCAATCAGGAAACTCACACTCTAAGGAGAGAGGAAAGTAATTACAATAGAATATTGTAATACTTCTTGCAGTGACAAGAAGTAAAACATATTATTGGAGCAAAGATGAAAATATGTCCATGTTAAGATACTTCTATTTTTTTTCTCATGGTAATCATTATTGTATGATCCTTCTTGATTCCAGGCCCTCTTTCCATGAGCTGAGGCAAAAAAGTGCAACCTATTCATAATTTGAGAGTATATTTTTGGTTTTCTCATTGTTCCTGTGTTAGATAACTAAGCCATGTCTATGGAACAATACTATCAAAAATTGATTGTAACAAGATGCTTCCTATATATTGGGGAAAGGATATTTAAAAAACTATGATGACTACCTCTTCTCTTGGAAGTTATTAAAACTTACCAACCAAAGACCACCAGGAACTTATTTAAGTCAAATAGTTAGATTAATTGATCCTGTTGCAGAAAGTGAGAAAGCACCCAGGAAGAACTGTTGTGAAACTCATAATAGAGAGTTAGAAGGGGATTTTTATCAAATGAGGTTTTGTGCTTCATACTTTTAAGGATGGATCTTGGAATTATGGTGGCAATTCTAGATTAGATGTAGTCAAGAAATGTATGTACTTTGGCGATTGTATTAACATTTTTTCAAATCTAGGACTACGAGGACAAATGGTAAAGAAAAAGTAGTTAACTCGTGTTTGTTAAAAGTCTTAAATCTAGATTGAACTTCTCTCTGTTTCTTCTAGACTTTGTTACAGAGTGGTCTGTCCATGTATTGTTTATAAACTTTAGGCTTCATTTATGTCAACTGAGAATAATATGAACTGCAGGCAGGTGTTTGTTTATTTGTTTGATCTTAGTGTCCTCTTTTGACTAAAAGCAGATGAGATCAGCTTGAACCATATTAATTTGTCTAGATCCAGACTTTATCGGAATTTTATTGATCAGAAAGTTGTCCTGAAAACATAGCCTATAGTTAGTCTTGTATATTTATTTTGTTAAGGGATAAAACTTTTGTTTATCTGATGTGACAATGGCTATGCAGTAGATTTTAAGACTCCAGACTAGGTGCATTGGACAAATGCAACACAATTACCAGAAGTTAATGATTCTTAGTACATGTAATAAGCTATAGAGCTAAGAACCTAAATGACTCAATTCAGTCCACAAAAAACATGACCAATATCTATTTAACTATATTATAGAACACCCAGACTATTTGTTTAGCTTATAACAGTATTTTTTCTTAGAAGGTGGTGTTCACATAGGTGCAACAGAAAGTCTTAGACAGGACAAAAACATCTCCTAGGATAAAAGGAAAACAATTAGTTGCATTTTTCCTATGATTGGAATGGCAACTTGAGACAGTGCACAAGAAGAAGTGGTTACTTCTCCTGGGAGCCTCCTGAGTAATCCATACTTATTCATTTGGAAATCTCTGGGTATCCTTTTCGGAAAAATATGGTCGACTGAAAGGTTATAGGTTTTAAAAACCTAGAAGTCTCTAGGAATTACCCCTGATATACCAGGTAGACTTGTGTGTTTCAGGTAGGCAAAAGCCCTTCCAGGGGAACACAACTGTTGTGATTGTTAAGTATCAGGTATCACAATAAGAATGAGCTGAATTTTGATTTTTCAATAAGAGAAAATTATCCAGAGAATGAAATATTACCTGTAAAGCAGTCTGAAGAGAATACGAAGATACTCATTACTGTAATAAAAATTGTCCCAATATCTGTGCTTATCCTACTAAATTTGAATCATTGATAGGATGTAAAAATTCAGCTGAATTATTGTGTTGACTCTGGGTCAGGTTCCAATCTTTAAAATACTAAAATCTGAAGTTAATAATGTGAGAAAAACACAAATACCCAAAGAGGCTTGGAGAAAAAAAAAATCTGTTTTCTGAAATGTTTAAAGGAACAGTTAATTAAATTTATTGCATGGGAGATGATAAAACCCAGCAGTTGGATAGATCAGAGGAGCATCTGTGATCTGAAACTCACACACACAGACACACACACACACACACACACACACACACACACAAAACTTTGATTTACATTAGATAGCAGAGAAACACTATATGAGATTAGGTTGTGATTATTGTAAAAATAGTTTCAAATGGATTGAAAAGCTCTTAGGTAACCACTAAAAGTCATCAAATCATGATAATAAGCAAAATTCATAGTAAAACAAAGGAAAAAGAAAGAACAGCAATAGCAAAGAACTAAAATTTTTTCATTTTCTTGGCTAGAGGCTGTGCACTTTGTGTCATCATCTGCTAATCAGAAAATTCTGGGTTAGCTGTTGCCTTCCAAGGAGCACCCACTTCTGGAAAATTCTTAAGAATCCTCAGTTTAAGGTTCCAATTGGTGTGCATTTCCTAATCATTTTCTTTGGAAAAGAGAAAATGAATGACATTGTTAACTGGAAACATATAGGCAAAAAATAATCCCTTAGAACTTCACTGCTCTACTTGTTGTTAATAATACTGGAAGTTATCAAGGAGTCAATTTTTGAAGCAGATGTGCTTGCAAGTCTACTCTTCTAAATTTAGAAAAGCATATCATTGGCTATTTTGTTAAATTTGAAAACATTTATCTGTAAAGATATATGTATACCCTGATGTTCATTGCAGCATTATTCACGGTGGTACATATATATACAATGGAATATTACTCAGCCATAAGAAAAGATGAAATACTGCCATTTGCAGCAACATAGATGGATCTTAAGATTATTATGCTAAGCCAAATAAGTCATACAGAAAAAGTTGAGAACCATAGGATTTCATTCATATGTGGGATGTAAAACTGAAAGCAACAAACAAACGAGACAAATAAACAAAACCTCATAGACACGGACAACAATTTATTTGTTACCAGAGGGAAGGGTGGAGGGGAGAAGTAGATAAGGGTAAAGAGGGTCAAGTATATGGTGACAAAAGAAAATTTAACTTTGGGTGAAGGACAGACAATGCAATATATATGTGACATGTTATTAAATTGTATACTTGTTAGGCAGATAGACATGAGCAACGGAGGAATAAGGCCCAACCCAGAGTCCTCCCCAAAACACTCATTTTTCTATTAAAAATTGCCATTACATCCTGGAGTACAAGGAAATAAAAACCATATTAATAACTGCTGATTTAGTCCAGTCATAAACACTTGCACAGTTAGTACATGTACTGACCTTCCTTAACTTTAGCCTCATTAATACCATCATTACAATGTCATATATATGTCTGGAATTTCATGAATCTGAATATAACAGACTAAATTCTGGGTAACTGCATGCACAATAGACAAAGGTTATATCACAGCTAAATGTCAATCAATTGATTTCACAAGCCAATCATCTAACACTACCCCTGTAATCACCCATCACTGGCCAATGTAAGGCACACTTTCTGAATTATGTAGGGCTATGGCCATCTGTGATGTAGCCCATTTCTCTCTTGATATATACTTTAATAAATCTTACTTTTTCTAAATTTCAACGATCCTTAATTCTTTACCGTGTTGGCAGAACTAACCAAGTTCTCTTAGCACCCTCTATGGTGACAACTTGAAACCTATACAATTTTATTAACTAGTGTCACCCCAATAAATTTAAAAATGCTTTTTGTTTTAGACATCTCACAAATTAAAAATTATGTGCACACCCAACATTTCTCCAAGGACTAATCATTAGGCAGCTTAAAAGAAAATGTTGAGAGAAGGTTCTTAGGATATTTTTTATTAGTCAGAGTTCTCTAGAGACACAGAAGCAATTTGATATACATAAATGTATAAAAGAGGTGATTTATTATAGGAATTGGCTAACACAATTATGAAAGCCTAGCAAGGATCTGCCCTCTGCAAACTGGAAACCTGAGAAAGCCAGTGGTATAATTCAATATGGGTTTGAAGGCCCTAGAACCAGGAGTGCTGATGTTCAAGGGCAGGAAATATTGTCCCAGCTCAAGCAGAGAGCAAGTTCATTCAGCCTCTGCTTTTTTTGGTTGTTTGCTTTATTCAGGTCCTCAATGGGTTAGATAAAGCCCACCAGCATTGTGAAGGCAACTTATTTACTCAGTCTACCAATTCAAATGGTAATCACCTTTAAAGCTGCTCAGAGACACACCCAGAAAAAATGTCTTAGCAGCCTTCAGGGGCATCCCTTAGCTTAGTCAAATTGGCACATTAAATTAGCCATCACAAATTCTTATTGGGTTTGTAATTGTGCTTGTGCTAGATTTATTTTTAAAAAGAATAAGGAAACAGTCTGGATTGGAGTACTGGAAACTATATTTTCATAACTATATATCTAATTTGCCTTAGAAAAAAATTTAAATTTAGATGTCTGTGGCAGGCAATGAAAAGGTGATTACACCAATATATTCCATCTTGCATGTTCTTCTTACAAAGTGATCTTGACATTCTACAAAGAGACAAAGTTATGTTCTCTCCCTTAAATATGTGCTGGCCTCAGTGACAATTCTAGTGAAAAGAATGTGTTGAAAGTGACAGTGTGTGTGATCTACTTCTGAAGGCTGGTTGTAGAAGGAAATACAGATTGATATCTCTCCTTTCCCTCTCCCTTCCCTCCCCCTCTTTCCTCTCTCTCTCTCTTTCTCAACAATTTTTCATGATTAATAATGATCTAATAAAACTAACAAAATGCTTCTCTACCCAATGTATATAGTTACCGAGAGTTGCCAAACTGCAAATTCTGAGGGAACGGTTTCACCAAGACTACCCTTACTTCAGATACCATGTGTAAGTTAAGGGGTACTCAAGAACACCCTCACTTCAGACATGCTGGCCACAAATTTGGGGGGTAACCACAATATCATCTTAATTAATTGGCTAGAAAAATACAAAATTCAAGTAAGTGTTATACTTATGATTAAGGGATTGATATAACAAAAAGATAGAGATAGATTAAAACAGCAGAAGTAGGAGATTCATAGAGCAGAGTCCGTTAAGGATCCAAATGTGAAGCTTCTGGTCAGCCTCTCTCTATGGAGTTATAGGTGGATGCTCCCTTCTCTTAGCCCATGTGTGCCTGTGCACAGAGTACTGCCAACCATGGATACTAAATTGAGCCTTTGGTGTCTAGAGTTGCTGGAACTTAATCACATATTTCTCATATGGTACCTTTATTCTCCAGCCTCTCCAGGAGGTCAGATAATATTTGTGATTTCCAACTTCTCTTTAGGCCAGAATTGATATGATATGACCCAAAGCCCCCATCATAAATCACATTGAAAGACTGTCCAGTGGCCAAAGCCTATGGACAAAACAGACATATCTTCCAGGTGTCTAGAGATCACCTCCCAGGAGCTGAGGGCAGAGGCCAGATCTCTCTTTGCTTAAAGTTATTTTTCATTACCTCATTAGTACTTTTGGAATTTTTTTGTTTGATATTTTAAATATTTTAAAATATATTTTGTTGTAAAGAATGAAAATTTTTTTCTTTACGATATGATATAAATGTGCATTCTCTAAACACTTCTTTTCAATAAAGTACAGTAAAACCAAATTGACATAAGATAATAAAAAGGAATAGACTTTTAAGAGTCATAAAGGGAGAAAAAATTATTAACAAATGGTATGATTTTTCTGTAGAGAAACCCCAAAGGCTCTAAAGAATGATATTTCAACACATTTGCTGAACCCAAACCAATGAATTACATTATCATATAAATTCACCATTGGAAATAGATGTTTTATGATATAATTGATAATAGCAGCAAAATTTAAGGTACTTATATTAGATCTAACAATATGTTAAAACAAATAAGAAAGTAATTGAAAGATTTTTAAAGACTCTAAATAGATTGAGATATTTTACAAAGTCTGTGGATTTTAAAACTGATAGAAAAAATAGGAAAAATAAAAATAATAAAAGATAAGGACATTCAATTATCAGAAGAAACACAAAAAACTAATAATTTTAGAAAGAATTGTCAACCTTTAGAGTAATAAGGAAAATGCAATGAAAAACACTTTACATCCTTCAGATTGGCAAAATTAAAACAAATATTCAGATAATATTAACAATCTGTGAAAACAGAGATATAGGAACACTTATTCACTATTAGTGGGATACTAAATAGGAATCGACTACTTTAAAGATCAACTTATTAATATTTAACAAAGTTAGAGATATACATATCCTACAACCCAGAAATCTCACTCCTA
This sequence comes from Pteropus alecto, assembly GCF_000325575.1. Classification (NCBI taxonomy): domain Eukaryota; kingdom Metazoa; phylum Chordata; class Mammalia; order Chiroptera; family Pteropodidae; genus Pteropus; species Pteropus alecto. The sequence continues at coordinate 777,453 of NW_006438643.1, read as the reverse complement.
AATGTAACCCCTTGAGGCATATCGTACATGTGATCAAGATATGCTTATATACAGATATTAATAAGAACATTATAATTATAAATAATTATAAATCACCTAAATTTTCATCAAAGAAGAATGAATGAAATAAATATAGTAGCATTATAAATGAATGAATTAAATTGATATCTTCTTTCAATAAACTATAGTAGCATATATAGGACCTCGAAATGGTAGTAATAAATACACTTTATAGAAATAATAAATTCTTCACCAGACCTACATGCATCAGCGTGAATGTATCTCACAAATATAATATTGAGCAAAAATCAAGATGCAGAAAGATGGCATAACATAACACCATTTATATACAGCTTAAAATATACATTACAATATTATGCATTAATTAATTTAGCATTACTATTTATGTAATAAAAGTATAAAAAGTATGAAATGATATGAGAATGATAATGATACAATCCATCTCTGAAGGATAAGGAAAATAAATGACACATAAATAAGCTACAAAGGAGGTTCCTATTGTCTTTGTAACATTTTGTTTCTTAATCTATACTGTATATGGATAAATGTTATGTTATACTGTATATGGATAAATGTTATGTTATTCTTTATAACCTTTGTGTGTCCAAAATAGATTAAAATAAGAGAAACAAAGATTTGGCATCGGTAGACATGAAAACCTCACTGATGATGTGAGAAATACAGATTTATTTAATTATTTCTATATGATTTATCATTTATCATTATCAGTTTTGAGATGTTGTCTTTATTATATAATATATTGCATATATACTTGGGTATTTGTATTATTACTATTCTGTTCGAATAATCTGTCTATTCCTACTCCATAGCTTCATTGTTTAAAGTACAACAGTTTCATGATACATTTATATTTTTAGTAAGGTAAGCAGCACCCCTCTGTTATATCACTATTATCTTCATATGTTGGTTTTTCCAGTTGACTTTCAGAATCATTTTGTTAATATTCCAAGCAAAACGAATCATTGTAATTTATTTAGATTTGTTCTGTCTTTATAAATTCATTTAAGGAGAAGGTATAGCCTTCAAACATAGTTGTGTTTTGGGGTTTTATACATGCAAGAAAAAAGCATGTAAGATTTCATGAACTAGGATACACATTTAGTTCATATTTACATGAATTTATTTATTTGCTTATTCATTCTTTTATTCATATATTTGATACTTATTGTATGCCCACAGGTGCCAAGGATGGTTCTAGAGATAAGAATACAGGATTTGGGGAGAAATCTGCCTGAAGCTATTACCCCAGAGGAGTGTATTATCCAAAAGGCAAGGTTAAAAGTTGTGACTGAGAGGTGAGAGTCCTCGGCCGATAGATATAATCTCTTTAGAAGTTTTATTCAGGATTTGATAGGACAGTGAATATAAAATGAGAGAGCAGGACTAGGAAGAAATGGTTCTTTTTGGTTGATACCCATCATTATCACCCTTCAGGACCACCTTGGGACAGAGAGAAAAGAAATGACTCAGGCTAGGATTTCTGTATATTTTTAGAGCATGTTATTTATTTCTGCAGGGGGAAGCTGTGTGGATGTGTTTATAAGCAAGTATATCTGTGCTCATGTCTTTATGGCCATTTCTGTTGATGTATTGATGTCTAGGGCCATTTATTCTGTCACTCACTTTCCTTGGCCACTGCCTCCCTCTTACTGACACCTAACTCTGAACAAAATCTTCCTACAGGGCCTATCAAAGCAAAATCTGCACTACTTCAGGGTTTAGAATCTGACTCTCTGAGTCCTGTTTCTGTTAAGTGTTTGCATGATTTTGTGACTGTTTTGTTCTAACCAGCGCATTTGGAATGGATTTAGCAAAATGCTTTTTGACAAACTGTAATAACTTGCTTCCTCTGAAATTATGAGGAAAAAAAAAACCTACGGAAGTTGAGGGGATGCTGAGGAATGAAAGGCTGTGGGGGCCAGAGGGTGGATAAGTGAGGAGGTGGGATTGTAGAAAATGCTCTGGGGAATGTCTGGGGGAAAGCCATTGACCTGGGGAAAAGGGTAGAGTCCGAAAATCAGAAAGGGGCTAGGGATAGACCTTGAGGCTGCTTACATCCGGGGTTGTACTTCTGATGCCTTCATGAGTGTTATTCCTCTAGCAGCGAAGTTATTTCCTTCCTGGCTCTCACACCTACACATTCTTGGGAGTAAGGGCCTCTGGAATATCCAAACTGCCAGGCTCCAAATAAGTTCGAGACTCAGATATAAGTTTACCCTCTCTCTCCTCAGGCTCCTCCAGGACTGGCAAAGACTGGAACATTCCAAGAATCCCTAAAGTCAACCAGCCTTATCTCTTGGGAGCTCAGGGTAGCCTCCAGGGTCAACATTATATATAATAGTAGTGGTGCCTTGTGTGCGAGTGTGTTTGGGAAAGGAAGGAGTAGCAAAGAGCTAATTCTGGGCACCCTGGCGGCCCTTACTTAGGTTATTTAAAGGGCCACATTATATATTCTGGGTGTCCAAAAGCAAGAAGAGGAGAGATGCAGGGTCATGAGTATGCTTTCCAAGAGCCACGTGAATATTTGCTAAGCTATGCTTACATAAATGTGGACACATCCCCACATACACAGTTGAAGAAAGTGTCTGGGACCAGCCTCTCTCTCTCACATTACGTCACGTTCAGGTAAACTCGTTAGATGACCTTTATGATCCTTTTGCTGATAAGAGACATATACAATATTTTGTCAATTTCTCTTTTTACTTTTATCCATTTTTGTTTTACATACTTCAAGTTATATAATTTAAGAGGATACACATTTACTTATTAATATATTCTTATATATGTAATGTTTATTTTGTTAATAAATAATGAATCAGTTTGTCCTTAATAAAATATCATCAAAAATGCAGTCTCTTGCATATTAATGTTGTTATATCACATTTTACCACTGTCATACAGCAGTATAATGCTAGCATGATTTCATAATCACTTTTACATATATTAACACTCCAACTTTTGTTTTCCACTTTGAAAATCTTGATTTTTACTTAAATTGATGCTGATGAAGTTTTTTCATTGCTCCTCTCAGGTATTTCACCAGGGTGCCACCATGACCTCTTGCAATGCCTCCCAGGGCCATCCTTCTTTCTTCATTCTCCAAGGTATTCCTGGGATGGAGGACAAACACAGATGGATATCTATTCCCTTCTCTTCCATGTACTTCCTCACTGTCCTCGGGAACTGCATCATCCTCTTCACCATTTCCACAGAGCGCTCCCTACACAAGCCCATGTTCCTGCTCCTCTGCATGTTGGCCCTCACTGACCTTGGCATGTCCACAACCACCATTCCCAAGGTGCTGTGCATCTTCTGGTTTGGCCAAAGTAAGATCAGCTATGAGGGCTGCCTGGTCCAGCTATTCTTCATCCACTCCATCTCTGCCTTGCAATCTGCCATCCTAATGACCATGGCCCTTGACCGCTATGTAGCCATCTGCGAGCCCCTGCGCTATGCCACCATCCTTTCCAATAGTCGCATTGGGCTCATTGGCCTAGTGAGTTTAGTGAGAGCCATACTGTTCATTCTCCCCATGCCCATTCTCCTCCAGCAGGTGCCTTTTCACGCCAATCATGTCATCCCCACCACCTACTGTGAGCACATGGCTGTAGTGAAGATGGTGTGTGTGGACACCACAGTCAATAGGATATATGGTCTGGTGGTGGCCTTGTTGGTTGTTGGGATAGACATCTCAGCTATTGCCTCATCTTATGTGCTAATCATCCGGGCTGTCATGCGTCTGTCTTCTAAGGAAGCCCACCATAAAGCGGTCAACACCTGCACCACACACATCTGTGTCATGCTCATCTCTTACACTCCCTCGCTTTTCTCTTTTCTCACTCACCGGTTTGGTCGAGGGATTCCACCCAATGTCCACACCATTCTTGGCAACCTCTACTTCCTTGTACCTCCAATGCTCAATCCTATTATTTATGGAGTAAAAACCAAAGAGTTTAGGGATAAAGTGACCAAATATGTTTGCTGGAGGAAGGAGCCCACAACCGTTGTCCATGGTCAGAAACCTGTCTGATCATCCAGCAGTGGTAGGTATAAGAAAAAAAGGTTAAGCAGAAACAGTTCCTGGGGGAATAGGCTAGTAGTAGAAATATGTCATTTTGACAGATTAGCTGCCCAAAAAGCCTTTGAAAAGATTCTAAGACACAGCAGACCTACTTGCCCTCACTAATTCCAAAGTAAGGCAGCTATTTCTTAAGAAATGGAAATCATGACATCTGCTCCCCATATCTGACATGGTAATTAGGAAAATTATTTATAATAATGTATATAAAAGCACTTTAAACAGCAACACACACTGAATGCATGCAATATGGGGTGAAATGTTTTCTTATGGAGAGAACATAAAAGCAAACAATTACTTGTTCACTACTTTGCCAAGGCAAGTCTAGGTGTGTGACGGTGTGGGATGTACTCGTATTTGTGTATTTAAGGGGAGGTGAGAAGTGAAGATTATTTTGAGGGAATGAGAAGGAACATGAAAAGTACAAAATTGTATTTAGCCTTGCTATTTTATTATCCCTGCTGCAGGAACCTTACATTTGGGCAACAGGACTTGTTGCTTCCTTGTGAACTAGGGAATATATTCAGAAATGTAACCTCCAATTCCCAGAGAAATTTCGGAGGAGAAGGAAAAATGGGAAGCCCCTTAGCTTAAAAGATTAATACATATTTTAACTAATTTCATACTTATAAAAATTCCTAGGGTTAACTTCTACTTGTCTCAACTAATTCCAGTGTCTGAGAAGAATCTCTTATAATGTTGAGAATGTTCTATTAGTGGTTATAGTTATAAAAATCAGTTTTATACCGGAAATCTTTGGTTACAGACTTCTGCAAGGCAATTTCTGTGGGAGCCCAGGAAGAAGCATGAGTAAGTATTTAGGGCAGCTTGTGGTGCCCAGAGTCTGTGCTCAGATATGGGAATTCATTAAATTTAGAGGATATTGTTTATCATTTCTGGACATTGATTAGGGATATAGCAGCCAATATTTTAAGATGCATAAAGTTTGAAAACAGAAAGATTCAAGGGTTTTTCATTATATTGTAGAACTAATATATGAAAGCAGAATTTAGTGAAAAAGATACATACCATTAAGGCCACACGACCACTATTTAAAGGTGACTTAAAATATTTAAACTGCAGGGAAATAAATGAAACTTCTACAGGGTGTGACATCTGATATGATAAACAATAAGAAAGTCTTCAAATACACTGAATGATTCAATAACAAGGGCTGAGAAAGCTGGGATATTTCAGAGGTTGAAATAATGGGCACAACCTTCAGGAAAAGAAAACTCAGGATTGTATAGGAAGTGCCTTTTCTATAAATGGAGGACCAGAAATGAAGGAGGGTCTTGCAGGAGCAGTAATGATTGAGGAACGCCTATCTTAAATGAATACCAAGAGCAGATATAACCCACCACAAACATGCAACAACAAAAAAGATCACTTGGCAAAATGTTTTATGATTAAGAATTTAATTCACAAATATGTATAAGATTGTGAAAAGGCCTTAGACAACATTAGCTTTATAAACTGTAGTTGCACAGAGCTTACTTTCTGCTGAGATCGGAGAGTGATTTTTTTTTCATCTGATTTGAATGGTATTGGGGTATAGAAGAAAGGAGTCCACATGCTATAAAATATTATGGACCTCTCATAATTATTTTATTTTCCTTTTTTTTTTAGTGAGATAGTTTATAAAAACAAGAAGTCTATTTTTATTGAAATTTTGGGGAAAAGATTTATTGACACCTGAACATAATACCTATCATGGGAATTGTGCCAGGAACACTGGAAGCAGCAAGTGATTCTAGAAAAACTGAGGACACTGAAGAAAATCAGAAAAAAACACAAGAAGAAAATTTGACTCTGCTTGTTCTTGCTTGGCCTTTTTTCCTTCTTCAAAAATGGTTGATTGTTTCTACTACAGAATGAGCTTTACTCTTTGCGGGCTTGCTGGAAATGTGACAGATAACATTAATATTCACTATTTTTTTTTCGTGTCTACAAAGTTATTCCTGGCCATGCAAAAGCTAGAAAAATGTTTATATGTTTTGTATTTTGGTCAAGTTTAATCACTTTGTGCTTCTCTGCTGTGTATTTGAACGTTGAAGTAATTCAGGGTCCACTTTACTATCATTATTTCCTTTGTTTGGAATTTGAAACAGTCCCAAGTACCCAAGTAAATTATAAATACTTTGTAATAGTAGTTATATAAATATCTTCTAATAAATGATCAGGGAGGTGACAGCTCTGACTATCGTCTAGGTTATTGGAACAGGTTTTTCAGCATTGGAGACTTAAAACCTAGGTTCCTCCCAAAAAACAGGGCCTAAGACAGAAGCTTGTATATTGGCAGTTTTAGAAATATGATCACAGGGAGTGAAAGTGCAAAATAGGCGTAGTGAAATAGGGAAGATGGAAAAGCCAATATAAGTATTTTTTCATCCAGTTTCACACTGCTAGTGGAGACTGGAGTCCGACCATGCCAGGACCAGCTGAGGAGCCTTATGAGATATTTCAGAACTGTCTTCCCTGGGCAATGAAACGATTATACTCAATGACTCATGTGGGGATCGTGGACTGCCCAACAGATATTAACTCCCCCGTACTTTCAGGCTGTGTATGCATGACAGCAGAGCTGTTGCAGGAGGTATCCTATGTCATGGAGTTGGTGCAGCCACGTGGCAAGAAGCTTCAGGTTCTAGACATCACCTGAGATGAACTATCTGGTTACACCTGTGTGGAACTGGTCACAGTAACAGTGGCTAAATACGGGTGTGACCAAGGGGATTTTGAAGTGGTGCACAAGGGTTATCTAATGAAACAATCTATGTGACCACGGCCCAACAGTAGATTATGAACTTTCTTTGAGATTGATAGGGGGCTCATACCTTGAGCCCGTCCCAAAGAATTATAACAAAGTCATCTTTCGTTATTAAGATAATTCAATTTCCACAGTTATAGCTAACTCAGGTGTCCTTAGAAATATTCTTTTAAAAATATTTGAAAGGGATCCTAGGAAGAAAAGAACTCCTATAGATGTGCATAGTTCTCAGCAATTCTTTCCAAGTCTTCCTTTTACACACATCTAATTAAAAATGTTATTTATTTATTCGAAATCCATTTTACTGTTGTAGTTGTTGTTGTTAAAATAATATACATACTTGGTATAAGCGATCAAATGTGTCAGAATATACACTGGAATGTAAAAGTTTTCCATCTACCTCTACATGATTCTAGTCCTAGAAGTAAACCCTTTAAACAGATTTTAAGTATACTCTTATAATTACCTTATCTATATGAAATATAAATGCATATATGGAAGCATCTAGATAGCATCCCTTTCTTCACAAATACAACTATACCATTCACATTCTTAGACATTTATTTAGCTTTGACCTTTAACTTATAGCAGGTTTTAAAAAAATTTTCCCTTTCCCTCTTCACCACACATTATGAATTCCCTCTTTCTGTTCCTTGACATGGACAGGGGCATCTTTCTTTGTTTTTACCTAATTCATCTAGTCCTGGACTTTCTTACTTTGATTCTTTGGTAAGCAACTTGTCCCTATCCATAATGCATTCTCCTCCACCACAACTGAGGCAAAAACAGACCCAAGTGAAATGAACAGTAAAGACAAACGAAACTGGTGATACACTTTCCCTTTGGACCACCAAGTCCCCAGCCACTGTCTTCTAGTATTGAGAAAAACAATATTTCCTTTCCTACAGCAAGGTGCCTTTTTCTAAAGTGCTTTTTTTGCATTTTTCTTCCATGTGTACTCTGCCCCATTTGAGTTCATGCTCCATTTTTATAGAAATAAAAGCACCACTGCACAGCTCTCTCCTGAGAGTCTTCCATGTGCGTAACGGGAAAGCTGACTTCTTGGTGATATTCTCTTCTTCGTGTCCTGTTGTGTCAAATGCAGTTTTCTGAGTTTATATTTTTTAGTTTATATTTTTAAATAATAGTTTATTTCTGCTGTGTAACATAAAATTTCATATTATGAAAATGAATATACTATTCTCGAACATACCTATCATCAATTTAAAATATTAAAAAAATTTTTTTCCTACTTTTACTTAAATGAACTCTTGCTTTAAAGTTCTCTTCTTAAAACTTAGTCACTGTGGTTGTTTTAGTAGACCAATATAAAACATGGTATCATATTCACAACTTCTTGGCTTTACTTTAGTTCTTGTTAGAAAAAAAAAGATATCTCTAGTCTCATTTTGCCTTATATGTTTGAAATACTGTATCATGTTCTTGGGTCTTGGAATCTTACATGCCAACAACTGTATCAAAACATTTCAGTACTCAATTATGTGGCAATGATGTCTGCCAATAGACCTATATATTTAAATCTAAATATCAGAGACACATACTTTGAATATGTGCAACCAGATGAAGGCCTATGAAGGTGGTCATTACTTCAACTTTTGACAGACATTGCTTTATTTTTCTTTGTTCTTTTATTTGTTTAAGCTTATAAAATTTAATGCAGAAAAAAAGATGTCCTGTTATCATCCTGAGGATTATTAGAAAATTCTCAGAATTTATTTATTATAATTCTATGGAAGAAGCTATAAATTTGATTCTTTGTAAAATCAGAGCAAGGACAGAAGACAGAAATTGTCTTTTAATTCAATATTAATTTAAATAGTTAAAAAACAGAAGAATGGGAAGTATTGTCAAACAGGTCATGTAATAGAAGAAAATTCCACCAGAGTTTATTAGATTTTGATATGAACTGGAGTCTGTTGGTTCCAGTCATAATGTAGCAGAGCTATCTCATAAGTGGTCTGATTTCAAGGAAGTCCCACTTTAGACTCCTGAGCTACATACCTAGACTTTGATCAGAGAAAGTTTAAGCAATGGTTGATGGGTGAAAGATAAAAACAATTTCAATTTGTGTCATTTCCTTCCATCCTGTTTTATTTGAATGATTTGCCATTTGCTTAAATATAATACAAATGACAAAACCAATTAATTTTAAATTTAGATGCTCTAAAATAGTTATTTTTTAAAATAACACAAAACATCATGACAGTCTCACCTACTTTAATGTAACCAGATCTTGTTGTTTAGATAACCTAGAATCCTGATACTAGGCTTGAGGCATTGACATCTGCATAGATGCTATAACTTGGGGACCACTATAAATCTGATAGTAGAATATTATAATTTTCAGCTAATTACTGTGAACTTAAGAAAATGCATCCTTAAGATAAGACAGGTGTCTTTACATATCTTCTATGGAAGAAGATATATAGTGAAAAATGAACAAGAAATAACTTCCATGGGCAAAATTGAATTATAATTTACAAATTATAGAAATGACAACACATTACAAAATTTTTAATTTGTTTATTTAATAATATTTCTTAGCAACAGTTGCATATCAGCAGAAATAGACCTATTTTATCTTTCTTCGTGACTTCTTAGCATTCCTCTGCATGTTTGGCAAATTTATTTCAGCAGTCACTGATATATAGCTTTTGTTGGTCATATAAACATCTTGTTATATCGACCTTTTTTCTACATATGGCAAGTATTATTGAAGTATAAATAGTAGATATGGAATTATTAGAGGAAAGGATATATTCACTTTTTAATTTCTTACTGTATCTCTTTTTGCCAGATCACCAAAATACACTACATAGAATGTAAGCATTAAAATTTTAAGTATATAATATAAACACACCACTTAGCTAACGAGGGTCAATAGTGACCTTATGTTTGTTTCTTAGGCTGCTGTAATAAATTACCATAAACTAGGCAGCTTAAAACAATATTTTTTTCCTCTCACAGTTTTGCAGGCTAGAAGTCCAAAGTCAGGTTGTCAGCAGGGCCATGTTCTCTCTGCAAATTCAAGGGGAAAGACTTTCCTTGCCTCTCTCTTGCCTTCTTATGGTTGCTGGCAATTCTTGGTATTTCTTAGCTTGAAGACACATCACTCCAGACTCTGCTTCTGTCATCACATGGCATTTTCCCTGAGTGTCTCTTCATATCATCCTCTTTCGTGCCTATTTGATTCCAAATTTCTCTCTTCTTATTGAGATTCCAGGCACAGGATTAGGTCCCACTCTAATGTAGTACAACCTTATCTTAATTCAATTACATCCGAAAAGACCCTATTTCCAAATAAGGTCACATTCTAAAGTTCTGGACCTGAATCCACCTATTCACACCTATTCCTTACATAAATAAATTCTACAAATATTACTACAAAATAAAATCATGTTTATAATTCTATTTTGCAATTTATTGTGTAAGCTAATATTATTGACAGCAACCCGCAATACTACATATAGATTCATCCCACTTTTAAAAAATTGTTTCATAGTGTGCTTTAACCAACCCTGTATTGGTAGACATTTGGATTGATTCCAATATTTATTTTTATAAAAAAATATTGTGGCTTCAGATCAGGGGTTGGAAACTATGGCTTATGGGATAAATTTGACTGCTACTTGTTTTTATAAATAAATTTGATTAGGACACAGACAAACCCATTTGTTCATGTATCATCTATGGCTGTTTTGCACCACAGTGATAGTATTGATTAGTTGTGAGAGACCATTTTACCCACAAAGCTAAAAATGTTTACTCTCTGAAACTTTACAGAGTTTTCTGACCCCTGCCTCAGAGGAAACCAAGAATCAGAGAGAAAATATGAGTCAAGAAATAGTTATTTGGAATTTCCTTTTTTGCCCCCCAAATTCTATTCAGTGTCCTATAATGACCATATTAATGTGCTTCACAGATGTCCTATCATAGGAAGCCAATTGACTGAAGGACCTAACTCCTGCAATTTAAAATCCATCATTGCGTTTACACCAAAGTGATGTCTCCTGTTGGATTCTCCCCACCCATGACTGAATATGGCAAAGATGCTAAGGAAGACCCCTTCTTGGGAACATGGGACAGCTTGGTAGTCTCCTTGGTCAGTTGACTTTGTCTTTGCATGGCAACCTAAGAGACTTCCACTCAGCCTTTTCTCTCTCCTTAACTCGATATTAAATTGTGGTCTGACTCATCTCTCAATCTATACTGATTCTCCTTTCTTTTTTTTCATACAGATATTTATTTGAATAACATTATTACATGTGAAATTTAATCTTGGCATCTGCTTTGCAGAGGATCCAGAATAATGCAAGTGACACTGAGAGCAGTACAAGTGGTAAGATAGGAAATTGGGACTAGCTCACTTCCTGCCTGGTAGGCAGAGAATACCCTTCTGATTGGTAGGCAGACCAGGATAGTACCTGGAAAGAGATGGTGATTCAACTGCTAAAGATTTTACCAGGGGTGGGAAACTTCGTGTCAAGTACAATTATCCAGGCATTTGAAAAATATGGAGGAAGCAGTGCCTACAAAGACAGGAATTTGCTGGTTATGGTAAATTTGTTTTGATGCCCTATAGAAGGATCGGAAACTGAGAGCCACTAACAAACATTTAGTAGCTAAAAGGGAGAACCAGAGAGCCTCAGTTGTGATAGTTTATAAAGAGATCTTCATCACTTATAGTGGAAAGGCAAACACAATTGAATGGCAGGATGGATACTTCATTGTGAGAGTCTCAGGGCTCCAGGAATGTTTTAATATTCAGCTAAGGCAGGTCTGTTATGTGTAGAAGATGACTCAGTAATCTTCTTTGGATCTTCTGGACGTGCAGAGGTCCCTGAAAAAGTCCAGGACTATTTCTATGCTAGGAGATGCTGCAGGAGCCTCTGCCCCAAATGACAACAGGTATCCCCCTCAAGACATACATCCCCCTCCTCTCCTGAATGCCAGTCTGACATATAGGGTTAAATCACTGCATAACACAGCTAGGTACATTCTAGAACTCATATGAAAGGAAAAAAACTATAACCCTAAACAATTAAAAGACCTAGCTGGCATGTATAGGTGGGGGCCAGAGACAAGCTCTGAAATTGAATTTTGAGAGTGCTTGATCAAAGGTATTAGAATATAAGGCTAGATGAGCAAGAGTTAATTTAATTTCTTAGGAATGGGATTTAACATATGTATTAATTTTCTACTGCTCCATGACAAATTACTGCAAACGGAGCTGGGATACATTAGCTGGAGTTCTTTGAATTAGGTTTTACATCTTCATGGCTCCTGGTTCTATTCTGTGGGCTCTTGGTTCTACCTTCTGGGCTCATAATTCCACCTTCTTAGTCATCTTTACTTTTTTCATTAATAGTAACATGTATTTGTAACTTAGAGTAGTTTATCAGCCTGTATCCTGCCAGTAGAATTTTGGAGGTTCATGGACTTTCTTTCATTTTGACCCTAACCAACAGAAGGAGGTAGGGATGCTTTTACACCCTGTCAGCAGAAAGGAATCATGTAAAACCAGGTGATTTACTTGGATACCTACTGGTATTCTTTTGCCTCATTGTAAATGAACACAGACAGTAATTCTGAACTGAGAAGTTTACTATCGAGTGTTTAGACACTTCAGGAATGAAGTTTTGGGTTATATAACCAGATAAGCAAGTCATAATACCTGCCTCGATGATAGCTAATGGTGAGGGAAGTTTAGCATGTAGAGTGGAGGACAAAGGTGAATATTAGTTGTAGCTTTGAGATAAACTGCAGTGGCAGTGGCTAGAATTCATCCCACTAACCTCTTGGCTCTGAATTTTCTCTCAAGAAAAAAAGCCTTTAGGAAG
>NW_006438643.1:752955-764655 GCF_000325575.1 Pteropus alecto | reverse complement strand
TGGATTGTGACTTTGTATTTGTGATAAATTATAATTGCCTGAAGCCCTTGCTGTTTGCCAAGGTCATGCTTAGCAGAGGATACTTCTAGGCAATGATTGAGGATGATCCTAAAGATATTAAGGGCAGACATATACTTGTGAGGTAAAAGATTGCTCTATTATATAATCTAGTCTTTGTGTACAATCTAGATGGCCTATCCTGTCTTCCTAGTTTCTTTCACACAGGTATTTCCACTAGTAAAATTCTTATATGTTTAATCTTTTCCTAGGGTCTCCTTAGCTCCCTTGGGCAAACCATATAAAAAGGTAGATGTCAATGGAGCCTGGGCAGTGCTTCTAGAAAAGCCAACTCCTATGGGCACAACATGTGTCTCAGAAGAGTGTAGATTGGATAGGGGGTGAGGTAGGGCATTAAAAACAGAATAACTAGAAAAGGAAGATATTTTAATTTCTCCAAATAGTGATAACTGTTCATACTACAACCTAGAAACACTTTAAATTAATTATTGGTATTAGGGGTGAGGGAGGCACATAATAGTCTCCATGTTTTTATGATTAAAACAATTCCTGCTAAAAGTTCCACTTAGTTGTGCTGTATAACTTCCTCATTCATGGTCATCTTTAGAGAGGAAACATGGGCATAACAGAGTGGGAAGGTGATGACCAGAAAGATTATGATTTAAATTCAGGTTTAACCACTTAGTATCTGTGTAACTATAGAGAAATTACAAAGAAATTGAGCTTCTGTGAGTTGATCTGCAAAATAGATATTATTACATAACTCGAGTTAATGTTAAAATGATTCCATGGGCTATTATATGTAAAAATACCAAGAATAACTAGTATAAAGCCACCTTAACAAATGATATTTCTTCTGGACTTAATAACATGTGAAGAACATAAGATAAAACTCTTCCATCCACTCCTCTCCTAGGACAGTTATTACCCTGAGTTTTTTTTTTATTTTTTATTATTAGTTTCAAGTATACAGTACATTGGTTAGACATTTATACAGTTTATAAAATGATTCTCCTAATTGCTCTCTTTTTCATCTGGTTCTCCAACTAGCCATTACATTAATGCCAACTGCATTCCCTATGCTGTGCTCCCTATCCCCGTGACCATCTATCAACTACTAATTTGTACTTCTTTAACCCTTCACCCCATTTTCCCAGTCCCTCAACGTCCCCTCCCCTCTGACTATTACCAGATTGTCCTCTATAGTTGTGAGTCTGTTTTTGATTAGTTTCTTCTTTTTGTTCCTTAGATTCCACATATGGTATTTATCTTTCTCTGTCTGACGTGTTTTACTCAGCGTAACCTCCAAGTCCATCCATGTCATTGCAAATGGTAGGATTTTGTTTTTTCTAATGGCTGAGTAATATTCCATTGTATATATGAACTATAACTTTATCCAATCGTCTGTTGATGGGCGTTTAGGTTGCTTCCATATCTTGGCTATTGTAAATTGTGCTGCCATGAACATAGGGGTGCATAGATCTTTATGAATCATTGTTTTGGTTTTCTTTGGATAAATACCCAGAAGTGCAATTGCTAAATAAAAAAGTATATCCATTTTTAATTTTTTGAGAAACCTCCATACTGTTTTCCATAGTGGCTGTACCAATTTGCAGTCCCACCAACAGTGTATGAGGGTTCCCTTTTCGCATTTCTCTGATGATCTTGAACATCTTTTCATATGTCTATTGGCCACTTGTATTTCCTCTTTAGAAAAATATCTGTTCAGATCTTCTGCCCATTTTTTAATTGCATTGTTTGTTTTTTTGTTGTTGGGTTGTATGAGTTCTTTATATACTTTGGATATTAACCTTTTATCAGATGTGTTGTAAGTGAATATCTTCTTAGTCTCATTCGGTCAGTTGTGTTTTTGTTTTGTTGATGTTTTCTTTTGCTGTACAAAACTTATTTTGATGTAGTCCCATCTGTTTATTCTTTTTTTTTTTGTTTCCCTTGCCTGAGGAGGTGTAGTTGAAAAGAAATTACTGTTAGCAATATCGGAGAGATTACTGCCTATGTTTTCTTCTAGAAGTTGTATGGTTTTGGGGTCTTACATTTAAGTCTTTAATCCATTTTGAGTCTATTCTTGTATGCAATATAAGAAGGTGGTCCAGTTTCTTTCTTTTTTTTTTTCTGTATGTATCTGTCCAATTTTCTCAGCACCATTTATTGAAGAGATTGTCTTTACCCCCATTGTACATTCTTGTCTTCTTTGTCATAATTTAAGTGAGTGTATAGGTGTAGATTTATTTCTGGGCTAATTATTCCATTTCATTGATCCATGTATCTGTTTTTATGCCATGCTGTTTCAATTACTTTAGCCTTCGGGTATAGTTTGATATCAGGTAATGTGAAACCTCCGACTTTGTTCTTCTTTCTCAAGATTGCCGTGGCTATTCGGGGTATTTTATGGTTCCATATAAATTTTAGGAGTATTTGCTCTAGCTCTCTGAAAAGTGCCATTGGTTTTTTGATAGGGATTGCATTGAATCTATAGATTGCTTTGGGTAGTATGGCTATTTTAATGATGTTGACTCTTCCTACCTATGAGCATGGTATATGCTTATTTGTATCTTCTTCATTTTCTTTTTTTCAAAGACTTATAATTTTCTGAGAATAGGTCTTTTACCTCTTTGGTTAATTTCTTTCCTGTCCTGAACAGTTTTTGTGGGTTTTATTATCCAACGTCCTCATCAGCTTTTCTAAGATTTGAATGCTGTCTTCACCACCGAGAATATATTTTGATGATAGTAGAATATTTAGTACTTTATTTTCTCTCTAAACTGTGACATGCTGATCGTGATGGTGACCAAAAGTTAGCGTTAGGCATAAATTCTCTCTCCATGCTCTCACCTTCAATGGGAAATCTGGCTTATGAAGCACAAAAAAGGCACAGAGAAGCCACCATATCTTAATTATTAGACTGTACCCTTTTTCCTTTCTTCAGGCCAATATTCCCCAAACACATCCTCCATAAAAACAGTTTTCTAGTTAAGAATAAAGTAGGATATTTGTTTACTAAAAGAGATTAACTGCAGAACAGGCTGAAGAAAGTAGTTTTCTTTCTTCTCTGGTATGGATAATATGGTTTATTTTTCTGTTTGGTAGGCATTTTCCTACACTGAAGGCCAGGCAGGACCAGGTGAAACCAAACGGAAAGAAGTATTTTATACAGGAAGCTCTCTGCTCTAGATCACATAAATTAAAAAATGTTCTTAAGTAGAAGAGGCTAGTATTGGCTAGAATCCCAAGCTGAGGATAAAGAGTACATACATTACTCATCTTCAGTGTCATCATCCTTTTAAGAATCAAGCACAGTGATAGAGATTTAAGGAAGATTTAGAAATTTAGGAATTTTTTCCTGACTTTAAAATCAATAATCACAATTGTTTAAGTTGTGCTAAAACTGCAACTATACTATTTTTTCAAGTTTTTATACTTCATGGTTTTATTTTGTTTACTTTTTCTTAGAAATGGGATCATTTTTGCCTAAATATCTAATTTGTATTTGCCTTATTGTGCAATTAATCCTATGATAACTATGTATTTAAATGATTAGATAGAAATTTCATTTACTACAATGATTTAAATCCTTTCAACATGGCAATGCTTTATCATATAACCTGGTTTTCATGTATGACCTGAATCACTCTGGAATATTACTTCAGGAATAGGTAACTTCTTGCTAACATACGCTTTTTTAAGATGGAGTTTCTGGTCTTAAGTGTCCCCTTGCAATAAAATCTATAATATCTACCTCGATAGTCCTTGAGTCCTGAGTCTACATATGTTACCTTTAATTCCTTCATTTTTGTCATAAGCATCAAAATCATCATAGTCATCTGACTGGTATTGTGAACATGCTACATAGCTGTTGCATTAAAAATGACTGATGAAAAGACTAATTTTCTAAAGAGCTATGAAATGGTATCCAAAAAAAAATGAGTATGTGAAACCCCTCTCAGTAATAAGACACTATTTAAAAATAAACACAGAGACAGAGAAATAGAAAACAAGGAACTGAAGCAAATATGAACTTTTCATCAAAACAAGGAAAGATGTCTTGGATCATTTACAGAAAAAATTTGTGTGTAGTTGATGAACATGAACATAAATGTGAGAGCCATCAGGAGACCCATATTATAAGAGCGCTCCTATCAAAAGATATAGAAAGAGCTATCTTAGGTTCTGCCATTTAGTTCATAGCTCAATGAAAGCGCAAACATATTCGTTCATTATGGAAGCCAAAACACACCATGCGTGCACACACACACGCATGCACACGCACACACACACACACACACACACACACACACACACCCCTCCATGGTCTCTTCTTTCCACAACTCAACTGGGTCTTGGATGGTTGGGCAAAGGCATTATGAATTGTCCTCATTGTTCGTTTACTCACAGGTTGATTGTGTGGACCCACAACTTATTCATGTCCTCTGCACAGGCATTTGTCTACTTTGTCTCGTATTTCCTTCATCTTTACACCATAGATAATGGGGTTGAGCATTGAGGGTAGAAGAAGGTAGAGATTGGCAAGGAGAATATGAGTATGAGGTGGGATATTGAGTCCAATGCGATGGATGATAGAGGAAAAGAGTGCAGGGATATAAGTGACAAAGATGACAAAGATGTGGGCTGAGCAGGTATTGAGAGCTTTGTAGGTGGCATCTCGAGAATTAAGGCGTACCACAGCCTGCAGGATGAGACCATAGGAGAAGCCAATGAGCAGCAAATCAAGTCCCACAACGAGTAGAATCACAAAGAGCCCATAGATATGGTTAGGTCTGGTGTGGTCACAGGCCATTTTCACCACAGCCATGTGGTCACAGTAGGTATGAGGAATGACCATGTGGCAGAAGGGCAACCTTTGAAGTAGAAGAGGCATGGGTAGGATAAGTATCACACTCTTGGCTAGAGCCACCAGTCCCAGGCGTCCAACTAAGGAATGGCTCAGAATTGCATTATAGCGTAACGGCTCACACACAGCCACAAAGCGGTCAAAAGCCACTGCAACAAGTAGGGCTGATCGTACTACAGATGCTCCATGAATGAAAAACATCTGGGTGAAACAGGCATTGGGAGCTATGTCTCGATCATTGAACCAGAAGATGCAGAGGAGCTTGGGCAACAGAGCCAGCGTGGATATGAGGTCAGCCACCATCAGCAGGGCCAGAAGCAGGTACATTGGTGTGTGAAGTGTAGGTTCTGTGGCCACCAGGAAGAGGATAGCACCATTGCCAATGAGAATAACCAAAAACATGGAGAAGAAAGGAAAAGATAACCACAAGTGCTTTGACTCTAAGCCAGGTATGCCCATCAGAGTAAAGGTCAGGAAGCTGGAATGGTTGAAGTTTAGCATAGTAGAAACTTGGTTGTTAAAGAAATTTAGACACCTGCCAATGAGATATGAGTAGTGGGTTGTTTTTCACGGTTTAACTTCTTTTTATTATTATGGTTAACGAAATTCAATAATTTTCAAGTATACAATTCAACAAAGTCATATTCACAGTTTAACTTTTAATGACTTGGTGAAATGGGACTCAGAGAAAGATGTAAAGATACCTCTTTGAGTCCATTTTGATGGTTGCCAGATGGGAGAGGGATGGGGGGATGGATGAAAAAGGAGAATGGATTAAGAAGTGCAAATTGGTAGTTAAAAAGTAGTCATGGGGAATGTAGTCAATAATATTGTAATAATTGTATGGTGTCAGATGAGTACTAGGGTTATCAGGAAGATCACTTTGTAAATTATATAAATATCTAATCACTATGTTGTACACCTGAAACTAATATAATATAGTATGTCAACTGTAATTGAAAAATAAAAAGTTATTTGAAAAATAAAAAGAAATGTAACCAGAAACTAACTAACTAAATAAAACAACTTAAAAAAACCCGAATACATCTTTGGGATCATGGAGTTTGCAATATGACTCTAGTTCTATCTCGAAGCACCTATGTTATTTTCACAATAATTTTTGTAATGAAGCCCAGGCTTCTTTTCTGCATAATGCACATTTACTCTCTTCTTTCTCAGTTCACTAATATTACACTTAATTTTTTTCTATAGTTCTGAGTAAGAATAGAAGAAAATATTTCTATCCTTGGTTAAAAGATGGAAGAATCTGATAGAAGAACCAGGATCTTCTCACTGGGAAGCTTTCTATACAGAGAGGAAATTTCCTTCCTTACCTTTTGCTGGAAGGGTGCTGAGCTCCTGGGGAAAATCTTCCTTGGGTTTCTTTGCTCTTATGTTTTGTTCTTTTTTCAGGAATCCACTCTCTAGTCTTGATCTTGTTTCTCCCCTCTGGGACTCTCTGTGTTTCGAACAAAGTCTAAGAGATTTATTGTCCAAATAAGAACACTATTAGGTGGCTGCCTCCCACTATCTCTCAAGCTAAGCATTTATGCACTTGGCCACCCCTTTGAGGTTTTTAACTTGGCAGGTGCATCTTTCTCTTACTACAACTGGCCCTTATGTGTAGATTGAATTCCCTTTAGTCATGTGGCATATACCTCAAATTAGTCCACTAGGCTACCTAAGAGTACTCATTTATTCTTCAGTTCTTATCACGAATTAAGCAAAATTTCTCTCTCTTTTCAAGTATTTACTGTTACCATATTTTCCTGTGTATTATTATCTTCTTACCTCCTCACCAGGATAGGATAGAGAACACAGTCCATCACCACCATTACTTTCTTGTGTTTATACTCTACTTCTTTGTTCCTTTTCCCTTAATTATACTACTATAGTAAGGAATCAGTTCTTGTTAAACCCAAATCTATCTACTTTACAGGAGCAGTTAAACATGACTTCAAGAAACATATAGCATGATCATTGATTCTAGTTTTACCACAGTCCTTAGATGAGTTGTCAGCATAACCAGGCAATCATTACACATTTCTATTTATACTTTATCCTGTTGGACATTTTATTTTCTTTCTTCTTAATCTCCTGAAATGCTCATCTCCCTTCTCAAAATCAGAAGGTGAGTTTTCTTTCTTTTTCAGGAAAAAAAAAGATATCTTTCTCACTTCTCCACCATCGAAATAGCACCAACCGTATTGTTACCCACGTATTTTGCCTTCCTATTAGAAAGGATGGCTTGCTTCATTTTTATTTAAAGTTTATTTATCTGCTTCTGAACTGAATCACATTTACTTCTTCTCACAGAAAATGTGTTCCTGCAGTTATATCACTCTCTCTTAATTGCCTTTACCTTTTCTAGTGAGACTTCCCACTATTATTTATGCCACCAGCATTCTAGCCAAGACACTTTTAGTTTTCACTTGGACTGATGAAATAACCACCTCACTGGTCTTTCTGCTTCTCTTTTACCTATACATTGCGTATTGCCTGTAGAGTGGCCCTATTATTTTTAAAAATATAAATAACATGATATTACAATTCTTAATAGCTTCTTATTATATAAGGAATAAAATCAAAAGTCTATCATGATGTACAATGCACTATGATGCAATCTGATCATGAATGCTCATGGTGTACAAGGTATCATTCAGCATTAGGTCACCCCTTCAACTTCATGTTCTAACGCTCTCCCCATTTTCTCACTTCATTCTTGGCCATTTTGCTTTTCTTTAAGCATGATAAGTTTGTTCCTGCCTCAGGGTGTTTATCCTCACTGTTTCATCTCTCTACACACCTTCACATGACTCACTCTCTTTTATGTGGGTCTGGAAAATTGCTTTTTAAGCTTCTATTTTTATCACTCTAAACCACATACCATCTTCTAAAACAGTCATTTTTCTTTTTCCCTCTGATTGACATCTTTACTCTTCACAGAGTAAAAAAGTGGTTCACAGTCCTGGCTGCATATTAGAAACACCTGAGTAGTTTAAAACTTTCTGATACTTAGAAAACTTAGATATATTTGAGGAATAGTGAGAAATTCAGAGTGACCTTGCTGTCAAGTGCATGGAATTCTAGAGACAAGGTCAGAATTGGATCCATGACTGACATCTCTTGCCTAAAATGCTTTCCTCATTCCTTTTTTCTTGACGAACTAAGAATTATCCTCCTTTAACTCAATCTTACCCTCACGTCTCTGCTCTTGACCACATCATGGCTCTGCCCAGATCTGTGCTCTATTGTACAGTGCCTCAGCTGTTTCCTTTCTTTATGCAATTCCTCTCATTTAGCATTTATTGAGTACTCACAGTGAGAGAGGATTTGTAAATCAACTCCACTTTTTCATATCTGATAATGTTTCTGTATTATTTGAAAATCATCTGATTCTGGGACTCTTTTACTCCCTTACCCCTTACATCCTCTGTAAACTCGCTCAACTTTCAGAAGTGAAGCAGTATTAACAGATATCTGGGATAGAGGTTGCTGGTGGCTATTCAACAAATGCCAGTTAAATAGAATTTGTGGAGGCCAGAGATAGAAGGCTCTTAGGGAAAACAATATGGTTGAAAGAAGGGGAGGTATGGGTAGTTTTAATGATTTGTATAAGAACTTACCTGGAAATGTTTTACTAAATTCTTCCTACCGGTATCTTTTCTGCTGATAATCAGAGACTTGTTATTCAGAAGTCACAATTTAAGTCTGCCTATCTCCTGTTTTAAGGAACACTAGTTGTTGTTGTTGAGCTGATGTTAGCCCTTGAGAAGGGCTCCCTGCCCACACTGCCTCTCCTCCTGGGTTTCTCTCTGGGCACAACATGTAAGCTTTCTTGTTACAGTGGACCAAGGCTCTAACATTATGTAAGGGAAAATTTAATCCCTATGATTTCATCATCTAAGAACTTTGGGTACAGCTTTGACTCTCCAGGGGTCAAGGAAAAAAGGATGAAAGAAATAATTCATTAGAGGATCCTATTGGGCCTTTTATTCAAAGAGCGACATGACTTGAAAGCAGTTCTCAGAGGAAAAAGGGATAATTTTGACCATTTCCAGTTTTCGTGTAATGATGATGTTATGTGACTTCTTTCTATTTGGTGGATGCCCATAGATATAGCTTTAACTCTTTAATAAAGACTTTTAAATAAAGTCATTCTTCAATAGATAATAGTCTACATTCTCTGTTCAAAACAATTCATCTTGTTTGTAAGGAAACCTAGGTATCTCCGTGCCATTACATGAGAACAAAGTACTGATTCAACAAATGGTAACTTCCTATCAAATGACTATAGAATTCGCTAAATGGTCAATAATTTTGAAAGAATACAATAATTTTGCATCCAAATTCCTCGATAATGAATTTCTCTACATAAGCACCATCAAAAAGAATACAGTGATTGTTCTCAATCTTTAGGAGGACTTTAATTGCACAGATTGCTGATCTCCATCTCCAGTATTTCTGATTCAGTAGGTCTGGGTGGGATGCAATACACAATAATTTGCATAATCTAACAAGTCCTCAGATACTGCTGTTCTGAGAACCCCACATTGAGAAGCACTAGGTTAATGGATTGCCATTTTGTTCTAGGCACTGGAAGTGGGGGCTATTTATGTTTTAACTAATAGTACATTCGTGTTTAGTTGAAGTTGATCAGAGATGCTGACACAAGCTCTTAAGATTCCATGTTTAAAGGACGTAAGTCTTTTCACATTTGTAGTTGTTTTTCTTCTGTCAAAATATGAATAGCTTTTTGGTGATGCTTTTACCCTATAAAGCCAGGGATACCTTAGAGAATTCTAGATTTTGCAATTAATCTTGCTTTCTTTTTAATAAGAATACGAAGTAATATTTTTCTTCATTTTGAGATGGTGGGGCCATGATTGTATTCTTTTTGGAAATCTGAATAGCATTGAGAGAATTTTGTTCTTTTATGTTAATGTATGTTTTACTCTAGGGCAGCGGTTCTGTTCCTCTCAAACCCAAATTACCTTTAAGTAATTCTTAATTATAAAAATGACATGCCTAACCTACTTTATAGACAAAAATATCTATGTGATATCCCAATTGTAGTATAGAGAAGAAATAAAAAATAATTTTTAATAAATGTAATAATCGTATGTATAATACATATGTGATACATACATATATAAGTATATGGGTAACATACATATGTCCATATAATATGTCATATATGCAATAATGACAAATAATACATCTTTCAATATGCAATATTCAAGCATGATAAGAAACAGAAATCTACTAAAATTAGAAGATAGTCTCTGTAAATAGGTCATTGCAGATGCACAGAGATAGAGATGAGTGGTGTGGGGGACTTGAATACAACATGCCACATCGCCATCAGTGACTTAACATTTCTTGGTAAAGTTCTAAACAAATTAAGTAGAACCAGTCCTTAATTCTTTATTAGAGAAATTCAGTGAATATTAAAAACACATGATACTGTGGGTTATTAGCCAGTAAATATGACTCACCTGCCCGTTTGAGTGGAATGACCCTTCCCATTTCATTGGGTGAGACTTGGCCATGGCTTGTTCTGCACATTTGAAGGATGGCCCAAGCAGAGACCCTAAATGTGTTTGTGCAGTTTGTCTTGGCTCTTTGTGTGCTAGGGATATATTTTGAGAAGAGCATGCCCCAGGTGACTTCTGGGTTCTAGGGCAAAAACACTCAGAGCTGACATGGATTCAATTCAAATCATGGAAACAAATTCAAATAACCTGCCTCATGTATATAGCTATGTTGTTCAGCAAAAAAAAAAAAAATCATCAACAAGGTAAAGAGACAGCCATCCAAATGGGAAAATATATTTGCAAGTTACACTTCTGATAGGGCCTAATATCCAAAATATATGAAGAACCCAAACAACTCAATAGCAACAACAACAACAACAACAAAAACCAAATGATCCAATCAAAAAATGGGCAGAGGACCTGAACAGGCTCTTCTCCCAAGAAGACATATAAATGGCCAACAAATGTATGAAAAGATGCTCAACAACAGTAGCTATTAGGGAAATGCAAATCAAAACCATAATGAGATACCATCTCACACCTGTTAGAAAAGCTATTTTCAACAGAACAAGTAATAACAAGTGTTAGAGAGGATGCAGAGAAAAAGGAACCATTATACACTGCTGATGGGACTGCAAATTGGTATAGCCACTATGGAAAACAGTAAGGAGGGTCCTCAAGAAATTAGGAATAGAGTTACCATATGAGCCAGCAATCCCTCTTCTTGGTATCTATCCCCAAAATTGAAATATCTTTTTCCATCTCTTCACTTTAACCTTAAGTGTATTCCTAAAATTGAACTGAGTCTTGTGTAGGCAGCATAAAGTTGGGTCTTGTTCTTTTTTTTTTTCAATCCAACCAGCCCTCCGTGACTTTTGATTGAAGAATTCAATCCATTTACATTTAGAATGATTATTGATATAAGGATACATTAATATCATCTAATTTAATTGATTTCTGGCTGTTTTGTAGTGCCCCTGTTCCTTGCTTTCTCTCTTGCTGCCTTCCTTTTTGATTCAGCAATTTTTCATTGTGGTATGCTCTGATTTTCTTCTCTTTATCTTTTATGATTCTAATATAGGTTTTTGCTTTGTGGTTACCATGAAACTTACATAAAACATCTTATAATAGTCTGTAGTATGCTGGTAACAACTTAACTTCTGCCACATACAAAATTCTATCTTTTTACTCCCCTTTTTATTTTTAATGTCATCATTTATCTCTTTCTAGTGAGTATTTATTAACGAATTTTAGTAGCTATACTTTTTTTTGCAA
>NW_006438643.1:730732-752912 GCF_000325575.1 Pteropus alecto | reverse complement strand
TGAATGGCATCCTTTTTGTGTTTCCTTTTACAGTTTTCTGCATTAGAAGTCCTAATTAGTCTGCCATGATATGCCTTTTGTGAAAAGAAATGCCTTTTTTGATAATAAATAAATAAATTTATAAATAAATTAATTAATACATAAATAAAACAGGTGTGCTTAACTATTGATCGCAGTCCTCGTGGCAACTGAGGTGGAGGTGCATCTAAGGGTCTGGGTTGGGGCCCACGTGGAGCACTGTTATGGAGGCAGGGCTGACTCCAATTATGAGAAGCCTCATTCCTTTATATCAAAATGCCATAGTTTTTCTTTTCTTTGCAGTTTCATGATATTGTAATGTTGAAATATCCTACAATATGATATACACAAAGAAACAAAGTTGCTTTACTCAAGGTTATTCATATTGTCACCTTTATTACATATTGTTAAATTTCTTTCAAAATATTTTTGTCATTTTACATATGTCCACACAATACATGAGAGCCTCTATTTCCCATATTCTTACTAGCATTTGTTGTAGTTTATTTTTGCTAATCTTATGCATATGAAATGACACCTTATTATTATGTATTTTTCTGTTAAATTTATTAATTAACCAAGTGAATTTTATTTTCGCATATTTTTGCCAAATTTTCTTTATTGGTTGTTAGTCTTTTTTTAAATTGATAGAGTTATTTTTATTCTGTGCTTAAAAATACACTGTTACTTATATTTTTCAATAATTTTCTCCTAACTTATTTACTTTGAATATTATTATTCCATGTCATACTAATATAAATTATAAAAAAGATAAATATATCGATTGCTTTATTTATGATTTGTGTGTTTTTGTCTTATTTTTTTTATTTGCCCAGTATCATCAAGGTACAGACCTATAATATCTTAAGGATTTATGTTTAATCTGTTTAGAATTTTTGTTGTCTATATGTCATGAAATCATTATATTCATTATATTTTAAAAATATATTAATAGATAACTCCAACTACTGATTGGTACATTCTACCCTCTCTGATTATTAATGACATGTATGTCAGATAAATGTATGGATCTGTTGCAGTGCTTTTCATTATTTTATTCCAGGTGTTATTCTATAACAGTTTTAGACAAATTTCTATATCTTTTAAAAATACTTAAGGTCTAGTACGGCGAGTCTCCCTACTTTTCTCTTACAAATGTGGCTATTTTTAGAATTTTATTTTTTATATAAACATCATTGTTTGACAAGTTCTAGAGAATTCTTTTTGGTAGTTTAATAAGGTTTACATCTCATTTATAGATTCATTTGAGGAGATTAAATATCTTTGGGCTATTGAGTTTTCCATCTAAGATCATTGTGTTGTGCTCTCTTTAACCACATATTTGATATTTATAAAATTTCTCACATCTCTCCATAATTTTCATAAATTTTGCCCATTTATTTATGTTAATTTTATATCTGTCAATCTTGTTGAATTCTCTTAATAGTCCAACAAATGCTCTGTAGGTTCTATTGTACTTCTTACAAAACTACTAATATCATTCACACTTATTTCATTTAATTTTTTTCTTATTGCATGGCTCTGACCTCTGGTACAATGCTCCATATGAAAAGAGTGGAGGGTGATATTGGATTCCCTTGCATTTTTTGTTTTAGACACATTTAAGAATGTTTCCAAATTTTCAAAATTTATTACACATTTTTAATTTTTTGACTTTCTAATATTTAACACTTTAATTGTATTTTTTGAAAAATATTTAGTTGGTCTAAGATTTCATACCTAATTTCATTAGGTTTTTATAGTAACATCATATAATACTTTTATAGTTGCTATGTCTTCTTTTTTTAATATTCATTTTATTTGTCCCTTTTCTTCTCCCAAACACCCCAAATTCTTAGTAGACATGTCAATGATACAATAACATAAATTAAGAAAATGCATTGACTTCTGTATCATTCAAGTTTCAATCAAAAAATTACAACTAATAGGAGGGGTGTGTGTGTGTGTGTGCGTGTGTGGTGTAGTGTATTTGAGATGTGGAGAAATAAAATACAAACAAAATAAAAATAGAGAAAGAATTTCAAGGGAGTAGGCTACAAATATCCCTTCCCTGACTCTTTAACAAAAGCCTCTATCTCCACCTCTGTATTCTGACTTGGTCAACTAGAATAAAAAAGCTTGAATGCTCAATTTCCTAGAGAACACAGAAGCTCCCTAGATGACTCTAGCCATAAATCCACTGCCACTCATAAACTCCCAAGTGGGGCTGTGAGATAGGTCTCATCAGTATAACAACCTCTTGGCCCAGTATTCAGATAGTTGAGGGTGGGAGACTAGTAATCCTCTTTCAATCTTCTGAGGATGCTTCCACAATGCTGTGCCTTCTCATTTCTGCTGTCCCAGAGACATGTGAGTTTGGATCAGGAAAGAGTCTGCAAAGACATTTCTTAGCCCTTAAGAGAAGTCCATCTGTGCATTTGGGTGAAGAGAAGTTTACTTCAAAACAGGGAGAGTGAGATTTAGAGGTCAGGAAAGAGGATTTGGCTTAATAACAGCTCTGTGCAGTCTAATTTGGAGTTTTATTTAACAAGTTTCCTAAAGTAAGAGTTTTAGTCTGGTATTAGGCTCAATGGTTGGAAAAGGGAGGACAGTGAGGAGCTGACAGCAAATAAAGGGACAAATGATATATTAGCCAAATCAGGGAAATGGGAGGCATTATTAAGAAAGTTCATGATGTTTACTATGATATTGCTAAAATTACTTTAAAAAAATTTCTCACTAAGCATTTGAGAGAAATGTATGTGCCTAGTGAGATAGACACTGCAGGGATCAACAGAAAAAAAAAATGGGCAAGGGGAATCAGCAGAACCTTAATGATTATCTTGAGCTTTTCTTGTGCTCTAGTGTTCTCACAATGGGCAGAGGTAACCCAAGTTTAGCTATGCTCTCGTGCAGACAGAATGACAGCCTTCGGTTTGTGATGCAGTTTCAGGCATGGAAAGTCTTCTCCATCCCTAGTGTTTTCTCCAAATTGTAATGTCAGAACTTTATCTTATTGAGGGAATTGGTTTTAATGTCACAATAAGAATTAGAATAAAGATTGAGTCACAGGGACAGGTTCAAATTGAGTAAGAATGGTCAAAAGTGTTTACCAATATCATAAAATATTTTATACAAGAGATGGTGTGAGACTAAAACTTATTTCAGTGAGTTAGATGGGATGGTGATGAGAATGAGTGAGATGATAATAGCACATAGCCTTATGAAGAAGTTGGTATGTGTAAAGGCTGCAATGCCTTAGAAGGAAACTATAAGAACTGCAAGTAATATTCACTTATATCAATCAAATTAGGAGTCAATCTAGTCCAATGATATGTGGTAATCTATGCTCAGTCCAGTCTCTACAAGAAAAGAAGTCATAAAGCATAGAGCCAGAGACCTAGGGGGCAGGAAGGGACCTCAATAAAGAATCATCAAGTTAAGCCTTCTGGCTTTGGGTGAGTAAATTAATGAAATGATTGAAAATTATAAAACTGTCTGACATAAACTAAGAGGTTGGAGTGGTGTAGAAAGCAGGGCTTTTCTGCTTCTTCATCTGAATCTAGATCCATTATCTATGTTGAGCTACTCAGTTGAGCAGAGATCCACATTAGCTCAGCAAGCAAATCTAAGTCATAAAAATCAGAGCTGAGTGCATCTAGTTTGGCTAGCACAGCCAGGGAAACTATTTTCCAATCTCCTAATGATTATTATGTTGCCCTAGAAGGCATATGGGAAAAAATTATAAAAAACATTTATCAGCATGTTTGCCCTACAATTGAACAGGTCTCATTACATAAATGTTCAAGCTAGGACTAGATTCTAATTGGTTAAGGAAACTGCATGAGGATCCTGTACTGGATATGAGATCACTTTGCTATTATACTGAAGGCAATGATAATAGTAAATGACATCTATTGAGCACATTTTATGGGTCACAAACTGTACTAGGTACTTGTCTTTAAATTTCAACAACCTTACAAATTATTATTATTAGCATATTACAGATCAGAAAACTGTAGGATCTTACAGGAAAATTGACACTGCCATTAAGATGTAAATACAAAAATCTGTTTGCAGTTTTATGAATTCCAATGCCTACAGTATTTTTTTTATCATCACACCTTTCTGCTTTAAAAACTCTAAGATCATACACCTCCAATATTTTGCTTCTTCAAAGAATATGTAAAAATAAGGATGAGATCTGTAGTAGACTTTTGTCGGAATATTAAGTGGAGGTCTATAGAGCTCAAATCAGATCAATAACAGACACATTTCTGGACAAATCCCAACTTTCATCTTAATATACTTCTCCTTAGGGAAGATTTGACCCTAGGTCAAATTGATCAGAACCTTAGATCTTTACTGTCTCTGCCTTCCCAGACATAAACTCAGAGAGCAGGGTGTCCAATAAGACTCGTCATATGCACCTACTGGTAAAAGCCACATTTATCTCTCTTCTGTAGAGGGTATATGGTTTATTGGCCATGTGCTACAATTAGAATATCACTTGTCATCAACCTCCTCTCTTTCTGTTTTTCCTTATGTCTGTGAGAGAAAAAAAATAGTTGATGTTGTTTAGAAACAAGCGTGGGCCATCTGGTGTTGTTTTATCTCTTAAATCTACCCACAAAGTAAGGAAGGATCTTCTATGCAGTCCGAAAATAGAAAAGCTGCTTCTCTGATTTTTCTTTAGTGAATATTTATATATTATCTGGTCTGTTAAGGCCTAGGATAGTTTACCTTTCTTCAAGGAAAGAGTTGTGACAGAGTTGATTCTCCTTTGATAACTATTTTCTTACTCTTCAGATTTCCTAGAATCAGTGGGGTTTTTTTTGTACTGATTATCCAGCTTTGAGAATAGGGCTAGTCATAGAGGAGGTTCTCATTAAATATTTGTGGTTGAATAAATGGATATGAATTGCTGGGCAGTAAAGTTCTCATTCCCATTTTAAAGCTTCCAGTTAAAGTGATTTCTTAGCTTTTATCTTAATTACTAGACCTTTGTTTCTATCCCATCACCATCATGGTTTCACATATTCTACACAATTCCTTTTAGTTTAAGTAGTCCTTCCTGTGGAATGTGTCTTCCTATGCAGTGGAGGTAGAGGAAAGGTGGGATAAATGAGAGTAGTATAAGATTTTTCCGCAAGGAAAGAGGAGTCATTACTGTCCAGGCATGAGTCAAGGTAGAATTATAAAATCACTTCTTGACATTATGAAAGGGTGAGATTGAGAAGGATTTGGCTACATCTTTCTTTGAAATCACCAAAACCCATAGATAGAATGTGAATAAAGGATTAACCCAAGAGCGGACTATAAAAGGCTAGAAGTTTCTGTTTTAGAAATAGAATGAAATCCAAAAAGGGTTAACTTTAACATATTGAGAAATGAAAACTGAACATGTGAGGATAGCTGAATCATCTCGTGGAATGTCAAATGAAAGTTGATCAGGTATAAGGGGAAATATCTCTTAGTCAGTGAAAGGTGTGGAAACAGCTGTGGTAATATTAAGATCAGAAATAACTACCAAGCCCTAAGTCTCAAACTTGAACCTATTCTAAGTTGAAAAGCAAGAGAAACGATGTATAATTTCATTCAGTGAATTATGTTGGAAGTTTGTGTTCTGAACTGATGTTCCCACATATCTCTTCCCATACTCTGAGAGAGAGAGAAAGAAAGAGAGAAAGATTGAGAGAGAGAGAGAGAGAGAGAGAGAGAGAGAGAGAGAGAGAGAGAGAACTAAAAAGAGTGAAAGAGGTCTATACCTTTCTTTGAGGACAAGAAGTCTTAGCTAGAAAACAACTCTAATGTATGTAAATGCTTATTTAAACCCTTTCTCATGTTAATTTTATTTAACAAGTATGGCTGTGCCAGGCACTATTCAAAACTCTTTACAAATATTAACTCAAATAATTCCCTTAACAACTCAAACAACTCTAGGGGATAGTACTATTATTATCCCAGTTTTATGGATGTAAAAGCTTGCTTAACATAATATAGCTAGTGAGATTACTCTAGGCTTGTTTACATCCCTGTTCTGTGTTGTCTCTTCAGGTAATGTGATACAATGTGAGGGTTTCTAATGAAAGAAGATATTCAGAACTCTTGACCAGACCATGGAGTCTCCTAATCACACCAACCTGGACCCTTCTGTCTTCTTCCTCCTGGGAATCCCAGGTCTGGAACAGTTCCACCTGTGGCTCTCACTCCCTGTGTGCTGCCTGGGCGCAGCCACAATTGTGGGCAATATAACCATCCTGGTTGTTGTTGTCACTGAACCTGCCCTTCACAAGCCTGTGTACCTGTTTCTATGCATGCTCTCGACTATTGATTTGGCTGCCTCCTTCTCCACAGTTCCAAAGCTACTGGCCATTCTGTGGTGTGGAGCTGGACATATCTCTGCCTCCGCCTGCCTGGCACAGATGTTCTTCATTCATGCCTTCTGCATGATGGAGTCCACTGTGCTGCTGGCCATGGCCTTTGATCGCTATGTGGCCATTTGTCACCCACTCCGCTACGCCACTATCCTCACTGACACCATCATTGCTCGCATTGGAGTGGCAGCTATGGTGCGGGGGTCCATGCTCATGCTCCCGTGTCCCTTCCTCATTGGGCGTTTAAGCTTCTGTCAAAGCCATGTGATCCCACACACATACTGTGAGCATATGGCTATAGTGAAGCTAGCCTGTGGAGATACTAGGCCTAACCGCGTGTATGGACTGACAGCAGCACTATTGGTCATTGGGGTTGATTTGTTCTGCATTGGTGTCTCCTATGTCTTCATTGCACGAGCTGTCTTTCACCTTTCATCTCATGAAGCACGGTCTAAGGCCCTAGGGACCTGTGGTTCCCATGTCTGTGTCATCCTCATCTCTTATACACCAGCTCTCTTCTCCTTTTTTACTCATCGCTTTGGCCGCCATGTTCCACTCCATATTCACATTCTTTTGGCCAATGTCTATCTGCTCTTTCCACCTGCTCTTAACCCTATAGTATATGGAGTTAAGACCAAAGAGATTCGGGAAAGGGTCATCAGGGTGTTTCAATGGGGTCAGGGAACTGGAGTCAAGACATCTGAGTGATTTAAGAGCAAAGAACAGACTTAGTTCAAAATAAAAGAAGCTTTTCAAGATTAAATGATCCTCAGTATTTGAGATTGGAAAGAGGTTTTAATAGAGTGGCGATGTCCTCTACAGGACCTGCTAGACCATTTCCAAGATTAATAATCACAGAGGAGGTCAAGTTGGTTTAGCATTTTTAACTTCCATCTAAGGAAATATAACATTGGGAGAGTTTTCCAAGCTAGTTTAGAAGAGCCTCTGTATAGTCCAAGGACCATTCCTCACTTCCAGGCTCTCTTCTAATGCAGCAGGCATGGATTTCTAACCTCATACTTTAGGATATGTCACCATCTGTAAGGATCAGAAGATAGGACCATAGAGCCATGGTTAAAGAAATTAGAGCTGCAAGAAACATATGCTTTTGCATAATTCCTATATTTCTCCATCAGCTGTTGAAGCCAAGAAGAGGAATGACTCAGCAAAATCCATAATATTAGCTAGTGGCAGAGCAAGAGCTTGAAAACTAGAATTCTTTGGTATGGAACAATAAGACATCTATGGATTAGGTCACAGGAGAAGTCAGAAATAACTATTCATTTCTAACCTTGGGATAGTCATCCCATGGATATATTTTTGTCTCTATCATCTGGAGAGCCAACCTCAGTTCAAATGACCTGGATAAACCACCTGACAAGCAATTTCTAAATATTCTAATACATTTGTACTATGGGGGTAGGGGTGGGGGTGGGGGTGGAGAGGAGGCTTCCAGAAGTCATTGACTCCTAGCTCTTGAACCTATAAAGGACAGTCACTTACCCAACCAATCAGAGTAGGAAGACTTTGCCATTCCTTTTTCCATTTATAAGGAAAAGGGGGCCAAATAGATCTGAGTCCATCAATTTTAGTTTACCTTATGTAGTGGAAAGTTCTTAATTGTATCTGTGAAACTGGGATTGGAAAACGGTTATTGTAAATCCTAAGCTTTCTGTTTTCCAAAAAAAGAATAACTTTAGACAATTGGCCTAATACATTTCATTAACAAATAAGCACTTTTAATTTTTAATATTTTAGTGATGCACACTGTCTGCTTGTCATCCTTTCAGTGTGCCATCCAACACTGTTAGGTGGAGTAAGCATAAAACCCTCTGCTGGAAATTCAGACTCTCCCACTGTAGGAGACGTCAGTCCTGAGAACAGAAAACTAAGCACCAGATTTTTAAAGCTTACATTCTCAGGAATATGAATGTTTTGATTGTGCTATTTCACATAGGTGGAGATGAACAGTTTGCAAATATTAGAATTCAATAATGTATGCAGGACACTGTCTATTTTTCAAAGGAAAAATAATTATTATAGTGTTCTATAGGAAGATTGCTAGTGCATAGACTGGTACTGGTTTCAATTAATTTTGTATTCAAATCTTCAAATTGAGATATTTTTAACAGATTTTAATACTTTTATATAATTCTAAACACCATAGTTCATAAATTAAATTTTTATTTTTTTGTTTCAAATTGTCCATCTTCCTAGCACACAAATCCTACAACCCTAACTCTGAAACAACTCTGTACTCTGTGTCATATGTTCGTATACGCAGCACGTGGAGCACTTCTGAAGAAAATATACAGACATGCAGATTACAAGCACTATTTGTTCACAATTTCAGATTTTAACTGAGATGTCATTGCTACATGGCTATGCTTTTACCCTGCATGGTTTGCAATAAGTATGTATGTATGTATGTATGTATGTATGTATGTATGTATAATATGTATGTATTTTATTGTGACATTGGTTAAAAAAATCCAATAAGTTTCAGCTGACACTTTAACAGTAAGGCATATATATATTTACACTGTGTGTTCACCTCCCATAGTTAGATTTCTTTCTGTCCTCTTAGACACCTCTTGCCCCTTGTGGTTGCCAAATTCCATTAATGTTCATTCCATAAAGAGAAATAAAATGATTGGAAATAAACTCTCTTAAGTTCTAACCCTCAAATGAACTTTTGACATCTACAGACTTTATTTCTTCCCTTATTACTGTATTCATTTATTACCGATTCTTTTTTCTAATCAAGCAAGGTTCTCAAAATATGCTCTTGGGAGCTCAGACTGTCACCCACTTCTATTTATTGTGTTCACAACCTGTTTGAATTTAGTGGCGTTTTTACCCAATAGCAAAATTTTCCTTGACCTTAGTGACATTTCTTTTCTATGAAAATTTCTGGAAAATAACTTTGGAACTAATTATTTCTGCTTTCCTTACCCGATCCCTATTCCTTCCCTACATTATAATCTGGATTCAACCATAAGTTGAAGTTTCAAGTGGAACTCTGTTGTCAAAGCCACCAGTAAACTTTAAAAATTGGATTTCCTTACAACATGTTATATTATTGGCCATATCTACTTCTCTGAAATTCATCAGCTGCCACTTCTGTGACATCACATAACCTTAACTTTTCTTTTATATCTACAATGTTTTCCTTCCTATTCTCAAAGAAATTATATTAGATTAAAAAGAAAACCTCACTGAGGTCCCTAAGGAAGAAATAATAGTATTTCGAATCCAAGTGCAATAAGGCTAGAAATAAAAAAATAAAGTCAATATCTTTAATTATTAAGCAACTTTAAATTTAAATGTCATTGAAATATCAGTTTCCCCAATAAAATCAGTATGGGCTTTTTAAAGATAAACTTGTTTTTGGTATGATAGAATGGAACTCTTATACACTACTAGGAATTTATTTTAAATAAATAATAAGAACAGAGTGCCACCTCGATTCATGAACAGATACATTTATTGTAGCATTTTATTAAGTAAAAGAATCCCTGGATATCAAAAGATAGAAACATTTAAATAAATTTTATTCATTTGTTTAATAAATATTTATACAGTCTTAAAAATCTCCTTTAGAAGAAAATTTAATGTGCTAGGTGTATACTCTTATTGTAAAAACAGCAATATATGTGTAATGAGATATTATTTCATTTCTATTAAAGCATCTACCTGGACATAAACTCATATTAGTATATTTAAAAGACACACTGATAAATGTTACTTCACTAGAGGGACAAGTAAATATATTTTAAGAGGTAATTTAAAAAGAGTACTTTAATGAATGATTGTATGAATAAATCACTGACACAATCATTTCAAATGTATTCAACTTGGTTCTCCCAGAGTCTTTGTAAAACTTCATAAGAAAAGGAACAAAACCCTGCAGTAGTGAAATCAATTTCTTTTAAAATATCTAATCTATATCCAGCTATTTATCTACGACAACATTTATATATCTATATATGTGCACACACGTATTCATCCATTCATACATGCATGCACACACACATGTACATGTTTGTAATGCAAATACATGACTTAAGCTTTGATGGCTGAGAAGTCCACTTCAAAGAGGCATCTACTTCAAAAAGGGCAATCTTGAATAAACACATTGCCAGTAATGACTAGATAAAGAGCCAGGCCAACCCCTACATGGGCCTCCCTTCTCCAATTCCTCAGCTCCTTTGTTTTAGAAATCTTGGTTGATTTCAGTAACTGACCTTTTAGGCATCTTGTTTTTTCTCTTCCTGTACTTTAAATTCCCATTTATTTGTTTGTTTATTTAACCCATAATATTTGGAGCCTGGTTTATTCAAAATTAACAGTATTTCCAAAGTTTAGATATTTTATCTCCAAAAAAAGAGAGAACAATTGAAAAACTATGTCATCACCTGCTAAAACATAGAAAAGGCTAAGAATTGTCACAAATTATGCATTGCAAGCCAAGTATCCCCCACATCACAGGGAGATTTCTTTATAAAGAATATGGTGCTATGCTTCTACACAGGATCCTCCTTGATGTCAATGACTGATCATTTGCATGCCTAAGGTGTCTATTATCTCCCATATGTCATGGGGGGTAATGATTCTCCAGTTGTTACAATGGTACACTCATGTTTTAGATTTACAAAGTGAGCCCATCAAACCCTAGGCCTCCATCCTTGACCCCAATAAAGGCAAAACCCTAGGTCTGCTCTCTCTCTCTCTCTCTCTCTCTCTCTCTCTCTCTCTCTCTCTCTCTCTCTCTCTCTCTCTTTTCACACACACACACACACACACACACACACACACACACACACACACACACACAATGGCCTCACTATGTAGCTCCAAGTGTGCATGTAATTTCTGGGACCACTAAGCAATAAACCTTGTCTCTTTAAAAGTTTATTGGGGAAACTGTTGGGAAAAAAATTAAAATTTTCTTTAAAATAATAGATTTAATTTGTTAAGTTTGTACCACTAGCTGGATCTTTGACAAATTTATTGAACTTGTATAGGACCTGAAACTTATTGTAATAAAGCATTTCTAAATGATTAATATTATCCTTATGAAAATGACAGCATATAGAGATTATTTTATAGCAGGTATTATAGGGGAAATATTAAGATTTAGAATTAAGCATTGTCCAGAATTGTCAAGATTGGCTTAAATTAAAAAAAAAAAGCTGGAGAAGTGGGTAAATCTTTAGAGAAACAGGAAGATCCAGACTGAGGCAGACAGGAAATCATAATAGGTAAGAGTTTAAACATGTAAAAAAAAATTTTAAATGAGAATAATAGTACAAAATTTCAGAAGATATTTTAAAATATTACCTCTCAGGTTTATCTTCCCGATATTGTAGTTAATTGTGTTATATGTATTTAAATTTATATTTTGATAAATGATAATGTGACAGTTCTTTGAGGTATATAATTTTATCAGTCTATTTTTAAACAGATTTGTAAGTGTATTTAAAACACTGATAAACTAAGGACTGCAATATTGGTCCTAGAGGAAACAGTGTTTATATAATTGAAAGTATCATATTTTGACTGTTTTTCTAAAATTCAGATAACAAAGTAGAAATGTTAACGTAAAACTGAATCAGTGACATTAAACTGAAAACTGGAGTTTTTATAAGATTTAAATGTTAATTTGAAAAGTCTGCATATTAATACCTACTGTATACTAATAAATTATGAAAGGATTTCTGGACTTGCCATGATTTGGATTCCAGATATTTCATTAAAAGTAGAGTCAAAGTGTCATGATTAAAACAACCAACTTTAATTGTATTCTATGACTTTTACTTAGAATTTCTTTAAAAAAAAAGTATCCCATTTTTTCTTGCTTTGATTTCTACTTCATCTGAATCAATATATCTGTTCCAAATTTCATGTGTATTTTTTCTGACAAGTATACATTATTTCATGTGCTCATTTGGTTTTCTTTATCATGTGACCCTCTGTACTGCCTATGTACATTTTTATAAAATTAACAGATTTATGTTTACTTATATAAGGGAGTTTAAATAATTTACCTTAAAAGCCCAAACCAATATATTTGATCTGCCGTTTGTCACCTTAATAGTCTATTGATTTCTTTAGGAATACTTTGCTTTCTCTGTTTTATCATGGGAATGTTTTGCTTCTTTTTTCCCCCGCGATTTACATAATTATGTTCTGGTTTTATTCTTAGAGGTTCCTTTGTGTTTTCCAAATTATAGTAATTAACCTGCATTTCAAGAATTCTTAAAGTATTCTGACTCTTGTACAATATGAGAAACAGGTAGCTAAAATATGTCCCTCAGGCTGACCATTCTCCTTAGGAGAATCCTGCTATTGATAAAGTATGTCATGATCTGGCCCCTGCCCAATATCTAACTCCATTTCCAGCCTCTTAATGTCCACATGTAAGAGACATCACAATATTTTTTTTCTCAAAAATATGATTTAAAGTTTTATGATTTTTCTCATTGATTTTTTCTGCCTGGACTATGTGCATAGTTATTAATATTTAAATAATGTCTAAACAAAAATAGCTTCAGAAAAATAAGAACAAAAACTTCATCCTTTATAAATGGATACTATTTGTCTATTAAAGAACTAGGCAAATATTAGGCTCTAAAAAGTACACATTGATAAATGAGTGAATGAAAAAAATAATATATAAAAAATAAATCCACTTGGTTTAAACAAAGTTTATGCTTATATTAACTTGAAGCAGAAAAATGGATTGTTTGGCTCTAGAAATATACTTTGGGAAAAAAAAGACAAAGAAATCAGGACAGTGACAATGACCAAAATGTTTTCTTCTCATGTCTCTGTCTAGGAGGACCCACAGATGCTGTAAGATGATAACTGACCATACTGGCTTGATTATGGCTAATGGCAAACCAAACAGAAGTGACACCAGCCTTATTCATTCTTAATGGGATCCCAGGATCAGAGGACATGCACTTCTGAATTTCTTTCCTATTATGTTCCATGTATGTTGTGGCTGTGGTAGGAAATTGTGGACTCCTCAGTCTCATCCACTATGAGGACTTCCTGCACAGGCCCATGTGCTACTTCTTGGCCATGCTTTCCCTAACTGATCTTGTCATATGCTCTAGCACAATCCCTAAAGCCCTCTGCATATTCTGGTTCTGTATCAAGGAAATCAGCTTTGATGGCTGTCTATTACAGATGTTCCTTGTCCATACCTTTATAGGGATGGAGTCTGGGATGCTTATGTGGCCATCTGCTACCTTCTGCATTACTCAACTATCCTCACCAATCCCATAATTGCAAAGGATGAGTTCTCTACCTTTCTCAGAGGGGTGCTGCTTATCATTCCATTTACTTTCCTCAGAAAGTGACTTCTCTATTGTAGAGGTAATATCATACACTATACCTACTGTGACCACATGTCTGTAGCCAAGTTATCTTGTGGAAATATCAAGGCCAATGCCATCTATGGTCTGATGGTTGCCCTCCTGATTGGAAGCTTTGACATCTTGTGCATCACAGTCTCCTACACCATGATTCTTTGGGCAGTGGTCAGCCTCTCCACAACAGATGCTCGGCAGAAGGCCTTCGCACCTGCACTGCCCACGTCTGTGCCACTGTTTCTCTTACAGTCTAGCTTTCCTGTCCTTCTTTTCCTATTGCTTTGGAGGCCACACGATCCCTTTATCTTGCCATATCATTGTGGCTAACATTTATTTGCTTCTATCTCCCACTATGAATCCTGTTGTATATGGGGTAAAAACCAAGCAGGTATGAGACTGTGTCATAAGAATTTTTTCAGGTTATAAGGACATGAAATCCCATAACATATGAAAGAGACATTTGCCTGGTGTAAGATGGGAAAGAAAAGAATGCTTCTGTCTGTTTAAAGTATAGGTATCTGACCTTGCCAAGTGAGTGTGATAAGTAGTCCCCCTGCATTCAAGTTTTTGCAGAATTCCAAAATCATTTTTATGCTACATCATCCTCCACATGAGTTTTTCACTTTCAGGTTTTCTGTATAATTCAGTTTCTGTATAATTCAATCATATCAGAAAGAAAAATACTAACGGGAAACTAGAACAATTATCCAGAAAATTGAATCTAGTGAAACTAATTATCTGGGCCAGATGAACTAAATTGCTGTTTTTTAATTGTGAATGGAATTTCCAGTTTGATACTCGTGATTTAACTCTAAGAAAAAAATGCACTGTATGTTTTCATTTCTCTCAGAAGTCCTCTGTTTTCTCAACTCTTTAAAGAGGAAACTAAAAGTATACCCTGATTAGTATAATGAGATGTAGGCTTCTATGTGTCTTATGAGAAACATAGTAACTTAGTAATGACCAGGTCTCTTCTAGCAGGAGCCTTCCACATAATTGCTTCCTTGCAAACTAATGAATTGTCTCTTTTATTCAAGATAGCTTTCAAAGAATTCAGAGCTTGGAGGGAGAAGTAGGACTATTAATGAAAGTTATGAAATATTATTATAATGTATTTATATGAGTATAGGATTTGGGAAGTAATGGTTACTTTTCTTCTTTTGAGTTGAGAATGAAGCTAAGGGAATTCTTGAACGTTTTCTGATATTCAAGTTCTTTCTAAATTAAAGCAGAGAGAGTATGAATAATAGTAGTTTTATAGTGTTATCACAGATACCATAAAGAAAATTGCAGTCAATTCTTGTTGCCTAACTTCCAAGAATCCACATTACTTTATTCTGATGCTGTTAATTTATGCTCATTAATTTTTATTTTTTTTGATTCATCTTCTATTACTTTTCATTTTGTAAAGGCACAAAAAAAATTTTTCAGCACAAAAATCACCTTCCTTGCATATTTTATTTCTCTATTCATCTTGAGAGCAAAAAGATAG
This sequence comes from Pteropus alecto, assembly GCF_000325575.1. NCBI lineage: Eukaryota > Metazoa > Chordata > Mammalia > Chiroptera > Pteropodidae > Pteropus > Pteropus alecto. The sequence continues at coordinate 737,643 of NW_006438643.1, read as the reverse complement.
CTAGTATTCATTCTCTCCACATATTCACCTTAAAATAATTCTTACTCCCTCTGGCTTTCTCCAGAACATTTTCTAACTCATCATCTCACTAAAATAGATTTTGTGAATTTCACAAATGACTTTCATGTTACTAAATTCAATAAGCCCCTTTCTATACTCATCTTATTCTACCTTTCAACAATATTGAATACAATTGATTATTCCCCTTGTCTAGTCACTTTTCTTGACCTCTGGAACATACCGCACATTCCGTGTTGCTCTTTATTCTCATGGAAAACTTCCTATAGTCTCATTTGTTTTTCCTTTTCCTCTGGATTTCTTCATACTAACATATCTCTGGATTCAACTCTTCTTCCATTTTGTACTCATTCCCTTAGGCATCTGTTGTAAGAGACGCCTGCGGTCCTGGCAGGATATCTGGTGCTTGGAGCAACAAGAACAGTGGAAGCAAATGTGCATTTGCACACAAGGACACATTTCAGGGAGGGCGCATATGCCTGATGGATTCCGAGACTTCTTGCTCTAGGGACTAGAAAAAGATACTTAAGAGGATAAGAAAAAGATACTTGAGAGGAAGTAGCTGAGAACACGGTAGTGGCTTTGAGGCTGAATCTGGGAATTGGATGTAGCTTGTATCTGCTGACCTGAGAGTAACTATTATCAAATTACAAAGCCAGCATTATTGTGAAACTTAATAAAAGGCTGTGGAGATAGGGGTTGGATGGCTAGTATTGTCCATCTTCCTCTCCTTTATGCATGTAAGTTAGACATTTCCAGACTCCAACTCTTCTTCCAAACCATCTCCGCAACAGGCATCCAGTATAAATGGCTATAAATATCATTGTATGCTAATGACTCCCAAATTGATTAACTCATTAATAAATTCGTTCAACTTCAGTTGCAAGTTCAAGGTGAAGTGAACTTGCATTTTTACTAATAACACATTAATTATGTCAATTCTAGGTCTTTTTCTTGTTTTGTTTTTCGTTTTTACTTTTATTTCCTTATTTCACTCCCAATCTCAGACCCATCACCCATTGACATTCTCTATGTGTTATATATGTGAGTATAAATTTACTTACTGAATGTTTATTTTAGAAACTAACAGCTATTTTATTGTTCTAAAATACTATGTTGCTTACTTTTAACTCAATTAATTTAAATGTATGTTATTATCTATATTTCACTTCTTGCTTCTGATTATTATAGATTTTCCTAGCATACAACCAACAGTATCTTAATCATTCCCTGATTATGAATATCTAAGGCTTTTCAGCCTGTCACCACAGATACTACAGTAGACATCTTTGCTCACATACACACATACACACATACAGACACATGCACACTCTTATGGAACTGGGGATATTTTATTCAGAATATTCACAAAGGAGTGGGTTTTTGGAGTCATAATCCCCACAAATCACCTTTAATAAAGCAACCTTTAGACTGGCAGTCAATTTTTTAATAGAAAATATAGCAGTCAGAAGACAATAAAATGATATTTTTTGAAGTACTGAAAAAAGATACTTCATACTTAGAATTCTAATTCAACAAAAATTCTTCAAAAAAGAAGATAAATGAAATACTTATTCATATAAACAAAAGCAGAGAGCAAATACTAAAGTAGATATGTTATTCAGAATATAGAATAATAATTACTGATGGAAGCATAGAACTGCAGAAACTAATGAATCCACCAGGAAGAAAAAATGGGAGTAATTATGAAAAAATATTTACTCTTTAAAATAGGAAAAATGACATCTTATAAAGTCTAAACATATATAGAAGTGAGATATATAGCAATAATAATACAAAGAGATGGAAGAGAGTTAATAGAGCTAAAATCTTGTAAAGTTTTTACAAGATTGTTAAAGTGATAAATGTATTATATTAAGTAATTATAAGTAAAGAATTTAAATGTAATATCTGTCTTAACCTCTGCAACAAAATAAGAAGATTCATAACAAAACTAATATTGAAGAAAAATACAAAAATAACACCTATTTTATTGGTCCAAAAATGGCAAGAGAAACAAAGGAAAAAAAACAGATGGAACTAACTTAAAACAATGGGAAAATGATAAACTTGAAAAAAATTCTGTAAGTAATTCCATTAATGTATGCTGACTGAGAAATCTAATTGAAAGAAAATGAATGAAAGATAAGAAAATATCTGCAATAAAAACTACAGGAATTTTAAAAAATATATATTTATAATATACATGAAAAAGCTTACATGACTATACCAGACAAAGTAGATTTTAACACTGTATATATTAAGAGTAATAAAATGCAACACTTCATAATGATTATAATAGCAATTCAACAGTAAAATAAAAATACCTGTATTTGCATGTGCTTAGTATTATTATAGATATACACAAAATAAACTGATAGAACTAGAAGAAGAAATCAACAAATCCACAGTGAAATTACAGCTTGACGTTTTAATACATCCTCTCAGTAACATAACAAGGAGTTAGAAAAATCGAAATGGCTATAGAAGATCTGAACACAATAAGCAACTTAATCTAATTGGTATATACAGAAAACGACATCCAACAGTTACTAAAATAGACAATAAGAAGATGTTAAGAACATATTTATCCCAATAAATTTGAAAATGTAGATGAAATAGATGTATATTAAAAACACTACAAGTGCTCTAAGAAGAAATGTAGTCATCTCAGTAATACACCCATTATGAAATTGGATCAGTTACCTAAAAAGTCTACACGAGCATGCGTGTATGTATGTATATGGGTGTGTGCTGATGGTTGTATCATAATAATATGACCGAGTGGGATTTATTCTATGATTCAAAGTTGGTTGAGAATACAAAAGATTATCAATTTAAGTTATATGATTACACTCATATATAGGCTGTAAAATTGAAAGCAACAAATGCACAAGGCAAACAAATAAACACTAAGAGACACAGACAAGAGTTTAGCGAATACCAAAGGGAAGGAAAGGAGGTAGATAAAGGTAAAAGGGCTTAAAAAGATGATGTTGCAAGGAGATTTGATTTTAGGTAGTAAACGCACACTGCAATATACAAATGATGTATTATTGAACTGCACATTTGAAACATACATAATTTTAATAACCAATGTTGCCCCCATAAATTTAATAAAATAAATACAATAAAACAAAACACCACAAAAGACTCAAAGAAGAAAAAAATCATAAAGTTATTTCAATACATTAAAAGTTTTAATTAAACATTCATTCATGATAACAAGTACACAGTAAACTTAGAAGGAAAATTTCCTTAATTTGATAAAAGGTATGCACAAGAAAACCTACAGCTAACATCCTAGTTCATGGTGAAATATTAAAATCTTTCTCCTTGAGGAGGAAAATAAGGCAAAGATGACAACTGTTCCCATTTCTTTCCAATATTGTACTTGATGTCCAAAGGGTAGAATAAAATAAGCAAAGGAAATAAAAGACAATATTGAAAAGACTCACAATGAATGAAATGGCAGCATAACACTACAGAAGATAAGGAATGCTGCAAAAGCAGTTCTTAAAAGAAAGTTTATGGCAATGGTATACACATTCAGAAAAAAGAAAGCCCTCAAATAAAACAATCTATTTTTGTACCTCAAGGACATAAGAGGAAGAAAAATAAGCCCAGAGTTAACAGAAGAAAGGAAATAAATGAAAAGCAGAAATGAAAGAAATGGAGACCAGAAAAACAACAGAAAAGATCAACAAAACTAAGACTTTTTTCTTTTTTTTTTGAAAAGATAAAAAAAAATAGACAAATGTTCAACAAAACTAGGAAGGAAAAAAGAAGACTCAAATAAAATCAAGAATAAAAAAGGAGAAGGTTTGGAGAAACATGGCAGAGTGAGAGACATTCCCAGATCTCTCCCCTTGAAACAACAATAAGCTGAACATCTAAAACTGAACAAAAAACACCCAAACTGCACAACAGCACTTTTGAATATGGGATCTATGCATAAGAGTTACCACAGGTCAGAACTCCAGGTGTTGAGGGGTGGACTGGGAGAAATAAAGAAGCTGCCTCTCTCAGCTGCCAGAACTCCCTGTAGGAGGAGGAGGAGGTGAGAAGGTGCGGCGACTTCCCTGAACAGCCCTACCTGTTGTGAGTTGTGAGTTCCATGCAGCCAGCAGCAGAGCCCTTTAATCAGGACAGAAAGCAGAGAAGTGGGACGACAGAGAAACAATAGTTGATTTTTACCAGCCATGGTTGCAAAACCGAGGATGAGCCACACCTCCAACTCTGAACCCATAGGGCCCCTCCCTCCAAATCCTCCGAGACCATTACCAGGGATTCTCGGAGGAATTTGAGCAAACATTATCAAAACTGTTGCTAACACTAACAGGAACTGAAACTGAGGATAACGAGCAAGATTAAATATTGACAAGAAAATGAAAAGGCATCATTTAGGCTTTATATAAAGCAGAGATCCAAGAGGCTTAGACGTCACCTACTGGAAACCAAAATAAAAACATCTCTCTGAAGCAGGCTAAAGAGAGACCTTTATATAATAAATTTGGAAAAATGGCAAAATACACTTCCATTAATGCCCAGGCAGAGAAATAGTCCATTAAACACCATGAACAACCAAGATGACAAGGCATCTCAGAAAGAAAGAAAAAAATATCCAGAATATAAGCTTACAGACATAGAAATATGCAACTTAAGTGACAGAGACTTCAGGATGGTACATCTGAAAAAATTCAGTGAGTCCGAAACAAGTCATATCAACAATTTCAGAAATTGCAAAAACAGCTAGATAAGCAGAGTAAGGAGATTGAAACCCTCAAAAGGAACAGAATAGATCTTCTGGAGAGTACACACACACTCACACACACACACACTACAAGTGTTGAAAAATGAAATAGCAAGCTTAGGAAATAGAGTCGACCAAATGGAGGAAGAGGTCAGTGATTTCAAAGACTGAAAACTAGAAATGAATCAGAAGGAAGAAGAGAGGAACCGAAGAATAAAAAATAATAAAAGAGAAACACAAGAACTTACTAATGCCATTAGGAAAGGAAACATAAGAATAATGGGCATTATTGAAGGTAAGGAAAAGGAGAAAGCATTTCTGGAAAGCATTTCTGGAAGGCATTTTCATGAAAGCAGTGGAGGAGAATTTCCCAAATCTAGGGAATGAGCTGGAGCTCGGAATTCAAGAAATCAACAGAACGCCCAATTATCTCAACCCAAAAAGGCCTTTACCAAGACACATTGTATTAAATTATCATAAATCAATGACAAAGAGAATTCTCAGGACAGCCAGGGGGAAAAATGGTAACTTATGAAGAAAAACCATTAGATTATTGTCAGACTTTTCAGCACATACCTTACAAGCCAGAAAGGAGAGGAATGAAATATTCAAAATATTAAATGAAAGGAACTACCAGCTAAGAATAATGTATTCAGCTAAGCTCTCCTTTAGATATAAAGGAGATATTAAGACATTTCTAGACATACAAAAATTGAGTGAATTCTCCACTATGAGTCCTGCACAACAGGAAATACTGAAAAGAATCAGCTCACCTAAAACAAAATGACAAAAAAAAAAAACAAACAAACATAATTAGGAGTAAGGTAGCTATCCGTCAAACAGAAGCAGAGGAGTGCAACCCTACTAAGAACAGGGCATTATAAACTTAAATAATAAGAAGAGAATTTCTATAGCAAGATAATAATGAATGTTTACATACATAAGGACAAATTGAGACAAAAATGACTGAAAAAGAGAGGACTTAAAGATCCAAATTCGCAAAGGGGAATGGAGATAAGGCACATGGAGAAGAAAATGGGTAACTGTATATATATAACAATCAATTGCATATTTGTAATGGTAACCACACACCAATGATTCAGAACCAAAGTACATAACATAAAAAAAGAAGGACCAAAGGCAAAACTCACAAAAGCCAACCAAAATTAAGAAAACAGAAACACAAGGACAAGGAAGCAATGGAAACACCGAGCTACCAGAAAGCAAAAGATAAAATGGCTATAAGAAGACCTCATATTTCAATAACCACCCTAAATGTTAATGGACTGAACTCACCAATAAAAAGGCACAGAGTTGCAGAATAGATCGAAAAACAAAACTAACCATATGCTGTCTCCAGGAGACACATAGCAGCTCCAAAGACAAATATAGACTCAAAGTGTAAGGGTGGAAAATGATATATCAAGCAAATGGCATTCAGAGAAAAGTGGGAGTAGTGGTACTAATATCAGATGAAGTAGATTTCAAAATAAAAAAGGTAAAGAAAGAGACTGACAGACACTTCTTAACGATAAAGGGAATCATGCACCAAGAGGACATAACACTAATTAATATCTATGCTCCCAATCAGGGAGTCCCGAAATATGGAAAGTAATTCCTAACAGAACTAAATGGAGAAACAGACCAAAACACTATGGTAGTCAGGGACCTAAATACCCCACTGTTGGATATGGACAGATCATCCAAATAGAAAATCAATAAGGAAATAACATCCTTAAATGACACATTAGACCAACTGGACATAATTGACATGCACAGAGCCTTCATCCCAAAACAGCTGCTTATACATTCTCAGGGGTGTACCACATACTGGGACACAGATAGCCTCAACAAACATAAGAGAGTTGAAATCATACCAACAATATTCTCTGATCATAATGCTTTGAAACTAGAGATCAACTGCAAAAAGAAATCAGGAAGAACCACAAATACATGGAGTTTAAACAACATGCTACTGAAGAATAACTGGGTCATGGAAGAAATAAAGAGAGATCAAGAGATACATAGAAACAAATGATAATGATAGTATAACATATCAAAACTTTTGGGACACGGCAAAAGTGGTCATAGGAGGAAAGTTCATGTCATTATAAGCCTATCTCAAAAACAAGAACGCGCC
>NW_006438643.1:727459-729626 GCF_000325575.1 Pteropus alecto | reverse complement strand
ATGAAAACTACAAGACCCTATTAAAAGAAATCGAAGAAGATACAAAGAAATGAAAAGATATTCCGTGTTCTTGGATTGGAAGAACCAACATAGTTAAAATGATTATATTACCTAAAGCATTACATAGATTTAATGCATTTCCCATCAAAATCTCATTGGCATTGTTTCAAGAAATAAAACAAAAAATCATCAGATTTGTATGGAAGCACAAAGGACCCTGTGTTGCCAAAGCCATCCTGAGAAAAAAGAATGAGGCTGGAGGCATCACTCTGCCCAACTTCAAATTATACTACAAAGCGACAATAATCAAAACAGCATGGTTTTGGCAGAAAAACAGACACCCAAACCAGTGGAACAGAATCGAGAGTCCAGAAGTAAACCCATATTTATATGGGCAAAGAATTTTCGAAAAAAAAAAAAAGCCAAAACATACAGTGGAGAAAGGAAAGCCTCTTCAATAAATGGTGCTGGGAAAATTGGAAAGTCACCTGCAAAAGAATGAAACTAGACTGTTGTCTGTCACCACACATCAAAATCAACTCAGAATGGATTAAAGACCTGAATATAAGACCTGAAACAATAAAATGCATAGAAGAAAACATAGGAACGAAACTGAAGAACCTTGGACTTAAAGAAGATTTTATAAATTTGACCTCAAAGGTAAGGGAAGTAAAAGCTAAGTTAAATGAATGAGACTACATCAAACTAAAAAGCTTCTGCTCAGCAAAAGAAATCGTCAACAAGGTGAAGAGACAACCATCCAAATGGGAAAATATATTTGCAAGTAATTCCTCCAATAAAGGCCTAAGATCCAAAATGTACAAAGTACTCATACAACTCAATAACAACAACAACAACAACAACAAAACAATCCTATCAAAAAATGGGAAGAGGACCTGAACAGATACTTCTCCCTAGAGGACAGACAAATGGCCAACAAGTATTTGAAAAGATGTTCAACATCACTAACTATTACGGAAATGCAAATCAAAACCACAACGAGATACCATCTCACACCTGTTAGAATAGCTATAATCAACAGGACAAGTAATGACAAATGTTGGAGAGGATAGGGAGAAAAAGGAACCCTCATACACTGCTGGTGGGACTGCAAATTGGTACAGCCACTATGGAAAACAGTATGGAGATTCTTCAAAAAACTAAGAATTGATCTACCATATGATCCAGCAATCCTTCTACTGGGCATTTACCCTAAAGACTTGAAAACTTATATCTGAAAAGATATTTGCACACTAGGATATGGAAGCAACCAAAGTGTTCTACGATAGATGATTAGATAAAGAAGCCATGGTACATATACACAATGGAATAATACTTAGCCATAAGAAGAGATGAAATACTGTCATTTGTGACAACCTGGATGGACCTCGAGATAATCATGCTAACGAAATAAGCCAGACTGAAAAAGTTGAAAATCACATGATATCACTTACATGTGGATATAAACCTAAAAGCAACAAAGGAACAAAACAACAATCAGAGACTCATGGATGTGGACTATAGACTAGTGGTGACCAGAGGGTAGGGGATGGGGGAGGAGGGAAGAAGTAAACAGGGAAAAGGGGGTCAAATATGTGGTGACAGAAAGAAATCTAACTATGGGAGGTGAGCACACAGGTTAAATATATATATGCCTTACTGTTAAATTGTATAGCTCAAACTTATTGGATTTCATTAACTAATGTCATCATAAAAAATAAATTAATTTAAATAAGTAAGTAAGCAAGTAAACAAACAAACAAACAAACTAATTAATTAATTAATTAATTAAAATCTTTAATAAAAAAAGAATAAAAGAGGAGACATTACAACTGATAAATACATAGGATCGGAAGTGACTACTATAAACCATGCCTACCAGCAAATTGGATAACCTAGGAGAAAATAGTTTTTATTTCCATAATTGTCAACTAATACACTGATGATTCCAATTTTCTTTCTCAAATTGCTACTTTGCTCTCTGGGACTACTTTTCCATATGTGGACTAAATAATCTTTATATAAGTACTATATAATTATATAAAGGCCCCTCATGTCTGTCATAATTTTATCTGAATTCATTCTCTTCCCCTGTAACCTGATATCATTTACATTCTTAAGGAGGAATGTGAATACCATCACATTCCAGCCCACTGCATACAGCAGG
>NW_006438643.1:720762-727397 GCF_000325575.1 Pteropus alecto | reverse complement strand
ATTTAGAGTTTTTCTTTGGTCAAAAAAATTATCAATTTTACTGCTGACATATATTCTAATTTTATCCAGTTTTCTTCATCTTCACTTTATTTTAGTTCAAGGTACAGTCATCTCCTTCTTGGATTACAATTGCCTATATAATTCACTTATATTTACTCTCGTGACATTTAATCTAGTGTCCACATTTTTGCTTTGTCCTAATTCTGAAAAACTTTCAGTGGTTTCTTATTATTTTCGCATAAATATGCTTAAAAGTCTCCAGTCTCTGAGAGCCCAACAGCTCTATTTCGCACCATACCCCATTTTCCACTACATCTTAGGGCTCCAGCCACATTTATCATCTCTTATTACCTTGAATATAACATGATCCCTCTCACTCCAGCATTTTAAATTTTCTGGAATCCTTCCTCTTCCTCCCTTCCCAATCACCAAACACATGCCATAGTTAGCTGCTGCTTGCATTTGGCCTCAAATACAAACAGTGTTTCTTTGGAAAACCCTCCTCGGACAACAAGATTAAATGAATTCTTCTTGTTATATGCTCTCATATCTCTGGGTACATTTGTTTTAAAACAATTATCCCAGTTTATAAATACATGATTGCTTGATAACTTACTTAGTATTTTATCCCCAACTAAACAATAATTTCCACGAGGGCAGAGACCATGACAGTTTCCTTGATTTTTTTTATGCCATGTTTTCTAAACACAGCAGGAACTCAATATATATTTTGGGATGAATGAGTACTTTGTCCTTTTAGAATATATTTTAATAAAGCACAACCTCTTAACTACAGAATTTAGAATCCTCTGAAACATTGTGCTAAAGAACAATTCAAATATTCTAATAAAATCTCCCACCCTTTCTAGGCCTATATTGGTTTCATAAATGAGGGCATTTTTCTGTTTATTTAAGTCCCCAGGTGACATTAATAGTAACCATACCTCTGAGTTCATCTTCTTTCAACCTTCCTGGGATTTAACATCCTAGGAATTCACCTTTCTCTATGGGCTCTCTCGTCCTGTCTCCAAAGGAGGCCTATTATCCTTAGATCACGGAGCTGCTTATAACTTCCCATAAATTCCAGAAGTTAATAATTTCCAGTTTGTGTGCCAGCCGAGAACACAGGCTGATCTCACGTGAAAGCTCTTATTTCAGAAAGTTGTGTCTTTGCCCTGTAGGAAACCCCTGAATTGCCAGGACCTCAGATTGTGTTTCTGCTCATTGTCACAGTAAGTACTAAAAACTTGGTATGGTCATGCTGGCGAAATCTCAGAGCATCAGATGGTATATCCTTCACCTTTTTTTATGTTGTTTCGACAACATCCTGCACAAGAGATTGACTTTTCTCTCTGCCCTAGCAAGATACAGAGGCTTGGAGAACATTTTCAAGTAGGTTAGGCCAGAATTAAAAAATAACCATAGTTGTATGATGCTCTAGAAGTCACTTAATCTACAAAACAAGGGCCAGATTATCTTTAGGATTAATATATTAGCTGCTTTACATAGCAGAATCACACTTCATGCCCTGCTAACCTCTAATTTCTAAAATAAATAATGATTTAAAAACAATTATTTCTTTCTATTAACTCAAACCTGCTCCTTAACTGTATCACACAGATGTCAATGAGGGAAAAACATTTAAAAGAAAATGGGAAAGAATGTCAAAGATACGAGATGGTGTATTTGATATGAGGATGTATAATAATAAATAATTATTTGCCAAAAATACCAGGCCTTGCACAGTCAAATGGATTACATACTTTCAAACTCTCAAGATGGAGCTATTATGCTGAAATCCTTCAGAACTGTCATCTAAAAGTCCAAAGTCAAATTAGCTTCATCTCATAATCTGATTGTGTCTGTTACTCATAAATTTGTTATGAATACATTTAGATGATTTTAGCATTCCTCAAATTACTTTCCCATTAAAGAAGGATGATTCACCCATAATTGGGTAGTATATGTTTGTCCAAACATAGAAGCAGTGAGAAATATCTAAAAAAAAAATGCATCTAGCTGCTAATATGAATCTTCTCTTGTTGATGCTACCACAAGAAGATTTTAATTTCTTTAAGCTTTTTTCTGTATTAAAAGTTATTATATCAGAAATAAATCCATAGCTAATGTAATTAAATAGTTAATAATTTTACTTTAAACATATTTAAAAACTTTGGTACATAATTTTCTAGTCACTCTTTTTTCTTGCATATGAACCTACAGTATCTTCTACCATGGCAAAACTATTAACAATGAAATACCTTGAAAAATTAGTAAACGGCAAATATTATGTGTATCTGAAATGTAGAATACAAGGTAGTTAAAATCAAAGGATTATTGTGGAACTGTACACTTGAAACTAACTGGATTTCATTAACCGATGTCACCATAATAAAACAAACAAACAAATAAAAACCAAGGGATGATACTCAATGAATTTATTCATGTCTGAGAGTTTCTTAAGCATGATAAAGGAATTTGAACTTTATTTGAACACAAGTGTGAGGGAATGTTTTATTTTAGAAAGATCAGAATGCTGACAAAAAGAAAGAAGCATGGGGAAATTAGAGACAAGTGTGACCAGGCAAGATTCCAGAAACAATGGTACTGACGAAAAGGAGGGCGTATGAATGAAGTAAAAGAAAGACATGAACACAATAAGGAAGCAATGGAAAGAGAAGCCTGGTTGGTTAGTTTCAGACTTGGCTGATTGGGCCCCTGTACAAAATAAAAAGTACATGAAAAACAATAGTCCGAGGAAAGATAATGAGTCTATAATGAACATGATTCTGAATATATAATGGCAGTTTCTTCAATGTGATGGACAAGTGGTTCTTGTTTACTAAGTAAAATCAAAAGCTTCTTATTACTTCTATCTAAATCCTGTATTTATATGTCTTTATAGGTTCTCTAAGACTCAACTAGAAAAAGAAATAATTTGATAAGATTTGTCTCCATTCCATGACTACTTAAATCAACAAATTCAGTCACATGCTCACTTAACTTTTCAAGCTATTCTTTTGTGACCTTCTCAGAAGACCATGCAAAGTAGAATGTCGAAAAAAAGCTTTCCTTCCCTAATCAGGAACATGTTTTAAGTCTACAAATCTTTAAGAGTCCATGATATGAAAATTTTGGAAGGCTATGTAAAACTTTAACAGATATATGTAGCAACTGGAATAATGTAGCTACAAAGTTTAATCTCCTACAATTCTGCATTCTTAAAAATCTACTTATTGTCAATTAACAAAAATCTGAATCAAGGAAGATTGAGACAAATATGAAGAAAACAAACACATCAACCTGATTCCACAAATATTCGGAAGAGACAAAGGAAGGTTAAAAAATTACCCAACTAGAATCATGTCTATGTGGTGATCCCAACCTGATATAACTGAGGTCAATACAAATAGAAGTTTGAGATTCATGCTGAATTTTCCCTTAATAGTCAACATTGATAATTGTTACCTTTAAGTCTACCTTATACTACTGTTAAAGCTCTAGAATTTAATTGCAATTTATCTTAAATTGCTGTAAGAGATGGACTATAGAATTCATGTTACAACACCAAACTACGCTGTATGGAGACAGTTTAAAAATAATGTTAATGATGATCATGCTCAGAGAAAGCAACTTTGAAAAACATTTTTTTTTCTCTTAGGAAAATATGTCTGCATCTTTGAAAGGCTCCAATAGCTCCAAATTCCAGGTCTCTGAGTTCGTTCTTTTGGGATTTCCAGGCATTCACAGCTGGCAGCACTGGCTCTCTTTACCACTGGCACTGCTCTACCTCTCAGCAATTGGTGCTAATATCCTCATCCTCATCACCATCTGCCAGGACCCTGCTCTGCAACAGCCCATGTACTATTTCTTAGGCATTCTCTCTGTGGTGGACATGGGCCTGGCCACCACTATCATGCCCAAGATCCTAGCTATTTTCTGGTTTGATGCCAAGGTCATTAGCCTCCCTGAGTGTTTTGCTCAGATATATGCCATTCACTGCTTTGTTGGCATGGAGTCTGGTATTTTCCTCTGCATGGCTTTCGATAGATATGTAGCTATTTGTCACCCTCTTCGCTACCCATCAATTGTTACCAATGCCTTAATCTTAAAAGCTGCCCTGTTCATGGTGCTAAGAAATGGCTTATTTGTCATTCCAGTGCCTGTGCTTGCAGCCCAGCGTAATTATTGCTCCAAGAATGAGATCGAGCATTGCCTGTGTTCTAACCTTGGGGTCACAAGCCTGGCTTGTGATGACAAGAGGTCAAACAGCATTTGCCAACTGGTTTTGGCATGGGTTGGGATGGGGAGTGATCTAAGCCTTATAATATTGTCATATACTTTGATTCTGCGTTCTGTACTTAGACTGAACTCTGCGGAAGCTGCATCCAAGGCTCTGAGCACTTGTGGCTCCCATCTCATCCTTATCTTCTTCTTCTACACAGTCGTCGTGGTGGTTTCAGTAACTCACCTGGCAGAGACTAAGGCAACTTTGATTCCAGTTCTACTCAATGTGCTGCACAACATCATCCCTCCTTCCCTCAACCCTATGGTTTACGCACTTAGGACGAAAGAACTCAGGGCAGGCTTCCAAAAGGTGTTTCATTTGCACCTACAAAAGAAGTTCAGGCACTAAAGACCTTCTCCATGATATACATGAACTTCAGCTTTTTCTAAAGTATATAGAATTTCAAAGATGATGGGGGAAAGTGCATTTTTTGAAGTATTTTTTCACATTTTTGTATATACAATCACAAAATCACCTGAAAGTAAAAAATGTTTCATAATGGCTCCTGAATATTAACAAAGCTAAATATATGTGAGAATATGGGAGGACTTTCTACCAAACCAATCAAATGGGATGAAAGACTAAAGTTAATGACATATCTATTTTCTAAAATAAAAATAAATATAATAATAAACATATACACATACCCATAGGCAACCAAAGAAGTAAGTGACTGGGACATGATAAAGATCATACTTCCTCCTTGAGAGCTGCTGTAAATTTGTTCAGTCTACCTGAACAAATGTCATGCCAGTAAAATGAATGCAGAGGCAGGAACAGAACATATTTCAGATGAGCGAAACCAAACCAGACTATGATGGGGCTTTGGGTAGAATACAGTGAGATGACCAGACTTTGACAAACGAAATTCAAAAGAGATCATGATAGATGATAGATAGATAATATAGGTGATAAATGATGGATGGATGGATGGATGGATGGATGGACAGAAGAGAGAGAGACAGAGAAAGGAGAGAGAGAATCGAGAATCTAGCTCCTGCTCTATCTGCCTTTCCATATTCTGTGCCCATTCTGCATTTTTCTGGACCCTGGTGGTTTGAAACTTATATACTGTATAATCCAGACTCCTTTGCCTTCTAGCATTTGGTTGGATTGAGACAATGGGAGGCACTGACAGGAAATTAAAGTGTAGGAAGAGAGTTTGGGTTATTTATTCTTCTACTCCCAGCCTGTTTTGACATAAAGCGTCTGATTAGATGTGTCCCGTCACTGCTTGCCAGGCATCCCATCTGCTACAGCTACAGCTCTTAACAATTTACCCAGGAACACTTTTTCTTCCCTTTCTCCTTCAGTTCAAGGGGCTGACAAAGTCTTTATGATATTGGTCTCTGGGTATCCAATATCCATTACTTCTTTCAATATCTGTTTTTATTTTCTTAACCTCACCTGCAGCTCAGTTAATAGCGATTTGATTAAATTCCCTTCAGGCTCCCATTTTCACCTTTTGATTCTTGCCGAGGCCCTTACTGACTCACCAGCTCTACCTAAACCACTGCCACCTCTACTGCACCATCACCTCCGTTACTGTGACTACAGCCACCCAAGATTATAGGCAGCTTGAATGGATTAGGAGATCTCTAGATGATCAGAAATAAAGAAGTCTGTAGGGCAGGAAGCAGATGCAGGATTTTTATTGCAGTGAAACATTTCACCTTGATTTTTTTTTTCTTTTTCACAATCTTAAACCAATGGATAGCAGAAATAAGGCTTGGGTTATTAGTGTCATGTATTTTATTATGATCTGGGCTGGTTTCCACTGAGCCCATGATCAGAGTGTTTCATTAACTAGCTGGAATATTTTATGGATTATCACTTAAAAAATGAGTTAATTGGAGGTACAGGCCTACAGATGCCAGTAAGTCTATTACATGTGTATATGGTCACCCACTTTCCAGTTAAATATAAAAAGTAAATTCTATCAGTTCTCAGGTATGATGGAAATATCATAAAGGATCTTCCTTATTAGTACGGCTTTCTACACAAACTTGAATTTAAAGGCTGACAAAGAGAAAATCCAATCTTCTAAGGACTCATAAAATTACTTCTTTAATAATAATATATTTCAGGACATTTAGATATTTTAATAAAATATAGGTTTGATATTTTCCATAAAGATACAAGAAGATGGTAATTTTATTAAAGAACAATGACCAAGATAAGGAAGAAGTTTAGTGAAACAGAAATAACATATTTCACCAGAGATAATTTACACATTATAATCTAACAGAATTAGACTTATTAGAATGGTTTTCACAAACTCTCTGTCAGTACTGACATCTTTCCTATGTCATGCTCAGTAATTCATTAGTGTGTGTGTGGTTTTTTT
>NW_006438643.1:688301-718252 GCF_000325575.1 Pteropus alecto | reverse complement strand
TTGAGATTCATGCTGAATTTTCCCTTAATAGTCAACATTGATAATTGTTACCTTTAAGTCTACCTTATACTACTGCTAAAGCTCTAGAATTTAATTGCAATTTATCTTAAATTGCTGTAAGAGATGGACTATAGAATTCATGTTACAACACCAAACTACGCTGTATGGAGACAGTTTAAAAATAATGTTAATGATGATCATGCTCAGAGAAAGCAACTTTGAAAAACATTTTTTTTTTCTCTTAGGAAAATATGTCTGCATCTTTGAAAGGCTCCAATAGCTCCAAATTCCAGGTCTCTGAGTTCGTTCTTTTGGGATTTCCAGGCATTCACAGCTGGCAGCACTGGCTCTCTTTACCACTGGCACTGCTCTACCTCTCAGCAATTGGTGCTAATATCCTCATCCTCATCACCATCTGCCAGGACCCTGCTCTGCAACAGCCCATGTACTATTTCTTAGGCATTCTCTCTGTGGTGGACATGGGCCTGGCCACCACTATCATGCCCAAGATCCTAGCTATTTTCTGGTTTGATGCCAAGGTCATTAGCCTCCCTGAGTGTTTTGCTCAGATATATGCCATTCACTGCTTTGTTGGCATGGAGTCTGGTATTTTCCTCTGCATGGCTTTCGATAGATATGTAGCTATTTGTCACCCTCTTCGCTACCCATCAATTGTTACCAATGCCTTAATCTTAAAAGCTGCCCTGTTCATGGTGCTAAGAAATGGCTTATTTGTCATTCCAGTGCCTGTGCTTGCAGCCCAGCGTAATTATTGCTCCAAGAATGAGATCGAGCATTGCCTGTGTTCTAACCTTGGGGTCACAAGCCTGGCTTGTGATGACAAGAGGTCAAACAGCATTTGCCAACTGGTTTTGGCATGGGTTGGGATGGGGAGTGATCTAAGCCTTATAATATTGTCATATACTTTGATTCTGCGTTCTGTACTTAGACTGAACTCTGCGGAAGCTGCATCCAAGGCTCTGAGCACTTGTGGCTCCCATCTCATCCTTATCTTCTTCTTCTACACAGTCGTCGTGGTGGTTTCAGTAACTCACCTGGCAGAGACTAAGGCAACTTTGATTCCAGTTCTACTCAATGTGCTGCACAACATCATCCCTCCTTCCCTCAACCCTATGGTTTACGCACTTAGGACGAAAGAACTCAGGGCAGGCTTCCAAAAGGTGTTTCATTTGCACCTACAAAAGAAGTTCAGGCACTAAAGACCTTCTCCATGATATACATGAACTTCAGCTTTTTCTAAAGTATATAGAATTTCAAAGATGATGGGGGAAAGTGCATTTTTTGAAGTATTTTTTCACATTTTTGTATATACAATCACAAAATCACCTGAAAGTAAAAAATGTTTCATAATGGCTCCTGAATATTAACAAAGCTAAATATATGTGAGAATATGGGAGGACTTTCTACCAAACCAATCAAATGGGATGAAAGACTAAAGTTAATGACATATCTATTTTCTAAAATAAAAATAAATATAATAATAAACATATACACATACCCATAGGCAACCAAAGAAGTAAGTGACTGGGACATGATAAAGATCATACTTCCTCCTTGAGAGCTGCTGTAAATTTGTTCAGTCTACCTGAACAAATGTCATGCCAGTAAAATGAATGCAGAGGCAGGAACAGAACATATTTCAGATGAGCGAAACCAAACCAGACTATGATGGGGCTTTGGGTAGAATACAGTGAGATGACCAGACTTTGACAAACGAAATTCAAAAGAGATCATGATAGATGATAGATAGATAATATAGGTGATAAATGATGGATGGATGGATGGATGGATGGATGGATGGATGGATGGATGGATGGACAGAAGAGAGAGAGACAGAGAAAGGAGAGAGAGAATCGAGAATCTAGCTCCTGCTCTATCTGCCTTTCCATATTCTGTGCCCATTCTGCATTTTTCTGGACCCTGGTGGTTTGAAACTTATATACTGTATAATCCAGACTCCTTTGCCTTCTAGCATTTGGTTGGATTGAGACAATGGGAGGCACTGACAGGAAATTAAAGTGTAGGAAGAGAGTTTGGGTTATTTATTCTTCTACTCCCAGCCTGTTTTGACATAAAGCGTCTGATTAGATGTGTCCCGTCACTGCTTGCCAGGCATCCCATCTGCTACAGCTACAGCTCTTAACAATTTACCCAGGAACACTTTTTCTTCCCTTTCTCCTTCAGTTCAAGGGGTTGACAAAGTCTTTATGATATTGGTCTCTGGGTATCCAATATCCATTACTTCTTTCAATATCTGTTTTTATTTTCTTAACCTCACCTGCAGCTCAGTTAATAGCGATTTGATTAAATTCCCTTCAGGCTCCCATTTTCACCTTTTGATTCTTGCCGAGGCCCTTACTGACTCACCAACTTTACCTAAACCACTGCCACCTCTACTGCACCATCACCTCCGTTACTGTGACTACAGCCACCCAAGATTATAGGCAGCTTGAATGGATTAGGAGATCTCTAGATGATCAGAAATAAAGAAGTCTGTAGGGCAGGAAGCAGATGCAGGATTTTTATTGCAGTGAAACATTTCACCTTGATTTTTTTTTTCTTTTTCACAATCTTAAACCAATGGATAGCAGAAATAAGGCTTGGGTTATTAGTGTCATGTATTTTATTATGATCTGGGCTGGTTTCCACTGAGCCCATGATCAGAGTGTTTCATTAACTAGCTGGAATATTTTATGGATTATCACTTAAAAAATGAGTTAATTGGAGGTACAGGCCTACAGATGCCAGTAAGTCTATTACATGTGTATATGGTCACCCACTTTCCAGTTAAATATAAAAAGTAAATTCTATCAGTTCTCAGGTATGATGGAAATATCATAAAGGATCTTCCTTATTAGTACGGCTTTCTACACAAACTTGAATTTAAAGGCTGACAAAGAGAAAATCCAATCTTCTAAGGACTCATAAAATTACTTCTTTAATAATAATATATTTCAGGACATTTAGATATTTTAATAAAATATAGGTTTGATATTTTCCATAAAGATACAAGAAGATGGTAATTTTATTAAAGAACAATGACCAAGATAAGGAAGAAGTTTAGTGAAACAGAAATAACATATTTCACCAGAGATAATTTACACATTATAATCTAACAGAATTAGACTTATTAGAATGGTTTTCACAAACTCTCTGTCAGTACTGACATCTTTCCTATGTCATGCTCAGTAATTCATTAGTGTGTGTGTGGTTTTTTTAATTCCTTTTTTCCTTTTCCAGGACCCTCCCCTACCCCCAACTTTTCTCTTCTCTGGCAATCATCAGTTTGTTCTCTGTTTCTGTTAGTCTGTTTTTATTTTGTTTTGTTTGGTCATTTGTTTTGTTTTGTTTTGTTTCAAATTTCACATATAAGTAAAATCATATGGTATTTGTCTTTCTCTGTCTAACTTATTTCACTTAGCATAATACCTTGTAGGTCCATCCGTGTTTTCACTAATGGCAAGATTTTATTCTTTTTTATGTTTGAGTAATATTCCATTATACACAGACGCACACACACACATATACCATCTCTTCTTTATCCATTCGTCTATCAATGGACACCAAGATAGCTTCCATATCTTGGCTATAATATTTTGGTAAATAATGTTGCAATGAACATAGGGGTGCATATATCTTTTCAAATTAGTGTTTTCATTTTCTTTGGGCAAATATCCAGAAGTGGAACTAATGGATCATAAGGTAGTTCTGTTTTTAATTTTTTGAGGATATCCATGCTGTTTTCCATAGTGACTTCACCAATTTACAATCCCACCAACAGGGCACAAGGGTTGCCCTTTCTCCACATCTTGCCAACACTTGTCATTTGTTTATTAATATTTAATATAACTATTAATATGGTTAGATTTTAGTATATCATCTATTATTTGTTTTCTATTTCTCACATATGTTCTTTGTTGCCTTTTCCTTCTTATTGCCTTCTTTTGGATTATTTATTATAATTGCATTCTATCTTCTAGCTTAGCATACATACAAGGAGAAATAAAAACTAATAGTGGGAGACCTGAATACACTACCTTTTGTCCAAGATTAATTAAGAGTATACAAAATAAATAAGATAGTTCCTGTAAATATATACTGAACCTACACCGCAATAATAGACAACATTCATCTTTCTCAAGCAAGCACATGTAAAATATTAACCAAAACATTATATTCTTGTTAATGAGATCACACCATACCATCAACAAGCCCTGTAGAAAAAAAAATAATACAAGCAACTCTTACCAAAATGCATTAAAACTGGTATTATAAACTTTAAAAATAGCATTTTTAATAAGTAAACAACAACATGGTTAAATGAAAATAAGATAACAGTCTCATCAAATTGTCACATAACTATTGGAATGAAAGAGGGGAGCCCTAATACAAAAATAATAAGAATTTATTTTGAGGAAATAATCTGATCACAAATGTTATGTTTCACATACATATTCATTTATTATAGTGTTTCTTTTAAAGTAATATGTAAGTATAAGAATAGGATATGTTTAAATTAATTAAATACATCTGCAATGGACTTTTAAAAATCATAGTAATCTTGTTTTGGAATGAATTAATTACATAATGTTAAATGAAAATACCAGTTAATGTTGTAATACATTATGATCATTTTTTGTTAAAATGTATATGATAAATCCAATCAATACATTTACATATAGTTATTTTTTAATTAAGATAAATATATACCAGAAGTTCCCTCTAAGCTATAGAACAATGAATGCTTTTTAGTGACCTTTAAAATACCAATTTTTCTAGGATTCTGGGAAAACATGATGGAGTGAGAGACGTCCTCAGATCTCTCCCCTTGAGGCAACAATAAGCTGAACATCTAAAATTGAACGAAAAACACCCAATCTGCACACCAGCATGTCTGAGCATGGGATCTGCTAAGAGCTACCACTGTTGAGAACTCCGAGTGTTGGGTGGTGGACTGGGACAAACAAAGAAGCTGCCTCTTGCAGTCAGAGCTCCTTGCAGGAGGGGGCAGCGGTGGGGGGGGGGGGTGTGAAGGTGCAGCAACTTCCCTGATCAGCCCTGCCTGGAAGTGCTGGGACGTTCTTATGCAGCCAGCAACAAGGCTCAGTCATCAGAGCAGAAAGCAGAGAAGCGAGACTGGACAGCAGAGAAACAACGGTTGATATTACAAGGCCTGGATGCAAAACTGAGGCTGAACTGCAGTTCCCAACCACCAACCCAGAGAGCCCCTCCCCCCATACACTATGAGCCTCGAGCCTCGGGGGAATCTGAGCAAAAGCTGGTTAGACTGAAGCTACCTCTCTCAGCCTCTGGAGCTCCCGCAGGATGAGGAGGAGGGAAGAAGGTGCAGCGACTTCCCTGAACAGCCCAGCCTGGAAGTGCTGGAACTTTTCTACACAGCCGACAGCAGGTCTAAGTCATCAGGGAAGAAAGCAGACAAGTGGGACGGAACCACAGAGAAACAACAGTTGATTTCTACTGGCCCCGGTTAAAAAACTGAAGCTGACCCACATCCCCCAACCCCCAACCCAGAGGGCCCCTCCCCCATACCCTCCAAAACCCATTACCGCGGAAACCCAGGTGAATCTGAGCAAATACTACCAAAACCGTTGCTAACACTGGGAGTAGCAAGTATGATTAAAATCTACAAGAAAATAAAAGACGTTAGGCTCTATAAAATCTCCTCAGGGATCCAAAAGGCTTACATGCCACCTACTGGGAACCAAAAGAAAAGCGTCTCTTTGCAGCAGACTAAAGGGAGAACTTATATAATAAATCTTTCTGGAAAAACGGCAGAATATACTTCCATTAATGCCCAGGCAGAGAAATAGTCCATTAAACATCATGAACAACCAAGGTGACAAGGCATCTCAAAAAAAAAAAGAGAAAAATCTCCAGAAAATGAGCTTACAGACATAGAAATATGCAACTTAAGTGACAGAGACTTCAGGATGGTACTTCTGAAAAAGCTCAGTGAGTTCCGAAATGAGTCATATCAACAATTTCAGAAATTGCAAAAACAGCTAGATGAAGCAGAGCAAGGAGATTGAAACTCTTAAAAGGAACAGAATAGATCTTCCTAAAATTAAAAAAACACACTGCAAGAGTTGCAAAATGAAATAGCAAGCTTGGGAAATAGAGTCAACAAAATGGAGGAAAGGATCAGTGACATCGAAGACAGAAATCTAGAAATAAATCAGAAAGAAGAAGAGAGAAACCGAAGAATGAAAAATAATGAAAGAGAAGTACATGAACTAGCTGATATCATCAGGAGAGGAAACATAAGAATAATGGGCATTACCGAAAGAGTGGAAAGGAGCAGGGACTAAAAGCATTTTCAGACAAATAGTGGACGAGAATTTCCCAAATCTAAGGAATGAGCTGGAACTTGGAATTCAAGGAGTCAACAGAACACCCAATTATCTCAACCCAAAAATACCTTCATCAAGACACATTGTATTAAAGTTATCAAAAATCAATGACAAAGATAGAATTCTCAGGGCAGCCAGGGAGAAGATGGTAACTTATGAAGGAAAACGCATTAGATTATCCTTGGATTTCTCAGTGCAGACCTTACAAGCCAGAAAGGAATGGAATCAAATAATAAAACTATTAAGTTAAAGGAACTACCAGCCTAGAATAATGTATCCAGCTAAGCTCTCCTTTAGATATGAAGGAGAAATGAAGACCTTTTCAAGCATACAAAAATTGAGGAAATTCTCCACTATGAGGCCTGCACTACAGGAAATTCTGAAAGGGCTCAGCTTACCTAAAACAAAATAACAACAAAAACAAAAAATATGTAATTAGGAGTAAAGTGACTATCAGGCAAATAGAAGCAGAGGAGTGCAACCTTTACTAAAAACAGGGAATTACAAGCTTCAATAATAAGAGAATTGCTATAGCAAGATAGTAATGAATGTTCAGCATACATAGAAACAAATTGAGATAACAATGACTGAAAAGGGGAGGATACAAAGATCCAAATTTACAAAGGATGTAGGAGATAAGACACGTACAGAAGAAAATGGGTGACTGTCTATATATATAACAATCCTTTGCATATTTGTAATGGTAACCACACATCAATGATTCAGAACCAAAGTATATAACATAAAAAAAGAAGGACCAGAGGCAAAACCCACAAAAGCCAACCAAAATTAAGAAAACAGAAACACGAAGATAAGGAAGCAATGGAAACACTGAGCTACCAGAAAGCAAAAGATAAAATGGCTATAAGAAGACCTCATATTTCAATAATCACCCTAAATGTTAATGGACTGAACTCACCAATAAAAAGGCACAGAGTTGCAGAATAGATCGAAAAACAAAACCAACCATATGCTGTCTCCAGGAGACACATAGCAGCTCCAAAGACAAATATAGACTCAAAGTGAAAGAGTGGAAAATGATATATCAAGCAAATGGCATTCAGAGAAAAGCGGAAGTAGTGGTACTAATATCAGATGAAGTAGACTTCAAAATAAAAAAGGTAAAGAAAGAGACTGACAGACACTTCATAACGAGAAAGAGAATCATGCACCAAGAAGACATAACACTAATTAACATCTATGCTCCCAATCAGGGAGTCCCGAAATATGGAAAATAATTCCTAACAGAAATAAATGGAGAAACAGACCAAAACACTATCGTAGTCGGGGACCTAAATAACCCACTGTCGGATATGGACAGATCATCCAAACAGAAAATCAATAAGGAAATAACATCCTTAAATGACACATTAGACCAACTGGACATAATTGACACGCACAGAGCCTTCATCCCAAAACAGCTGCTTATACATTCTCAGGGATGAGCCACATACTGGGACACAGAGATAGCCTCAACAAATTGAACAGGGTTGAAATCATACCAACCATATTCTCTGATCATAATGCTTTGAAACTAGAGATCAATTGCAAAAAAGAATTAGGAAGAGCTGCAAATACATGGAGATTAAACAACATGCTACGGAAGAATGATTGGGTCAGAGAAGAAATAAAAAGAGATCAAAAGATACATAGAAACGAATGATAATGATAGTACAACATATCAAAACTTTTGGGACACGGCAAAAGCGGTCATAAGAGGAAACTTTATATCATCACAGTCCTCTCTCCAAAAATAAGAACGAGCCCAAATAACCTAATGCTTCAGCTTAAAAAACTAGAAAAAGAAGAACAAAAGAGGCTTAAAGTCAGCAAAGGAAAGAAATAATCAGACTTAGAGCAGAAATAAATGAAATTGAAAACAAAACAAAACAACAATAGAAAACAATAAATGCAACAAAGAGCTGGTTCTTTGAGAAGGTTAATAAAATTGACAAACCTCTGGCTAGATTCACTAAAGAAAAAAGAGAAAAGACACAAATAAACAAAATCAGTGACGAAAGAGGGGAAATTATGACTACAGAGCAGAAATACAAAGGATCATATAAGAATACTATGAAAAAGTATAGAACACCAAACTTAATAACCTTGAAGAAATGGACCAGTCCTTAGAAAAATACAATCTTCCTAGACCGAATCAAGAAGATCTGGAAAATCTAAATAGACTGATCAGCAGTATGGAAATTAAAACAATCATCAAAAACTTACAAAAAAAGAAAAGTCCAGAACTAGATGGCTTCACCAGGGAATTCTATCAAACATTCAAAGGAGATTTAATATCTATTCTCCTCAAACTCTTCCAAAAAATCGAAGAGGAGATAATACTTGTCAACTCATTTTTTGAGACCAATATTTCTCTGATACCAAAACCTGATAAAGATAACAAAAATAAAAAGAAAGAAAGAAAGAAAACTACAGACCAGTATCTCTCATGAACACAGATGCAAAAATTCTAAATAAGATACTAGCGAACCAAATACAGCAACATACTAAAAAGATTATATACCACGATCAAGTGGGCTTCATCCCAGAGGCACTGAGTTGGTTCAACATATGCAAATTGATTACTATGATATACCACATAAACAAATTAAAAAATAAGAATCATATGATCATATCAATATATGCAGAAACAGCCTTCTACAAGATACAGCATCCATTTATGATCAAAACACTTAACAAAATCGGTATAGAAGGAAAGTATCTTAATATAATAAAGGCCATCTATGACAAAACCTCAGCTAACATTATACTTAATGGTGAAAAACTAAAAACCTTCCCTCTAAGATCAGGAACAAGACAAGGCTGTCCACTATCGCCACTGTTATTCAATATAACATTGGAGGTCTTAGTGAGTGCAATCAGACAAGAGAAAGATGTAAAAGGCATCCGAATAGGAAACGAAGAAGTCAAACTCTCGCTATTTGCGGGTGAGATGATTCTCTATAGAGAAAACCCTGAAGACTCCACAAGAACACTACTAGAAACAATAAGCAAGTACAGTAAAGTTTCATGATATAAAATCAACGTTCAAAAATCCAGTGTTCCTATATTCTTAATAATGAAGTGTCAGAAAAAGAAGTGGAAAAAATAATTTCTTTTGCAATTGCAACAAAAGGAATAAAATACCTAGGAATAAATCTCACGAAACTTACGAAAGACCTATATAACGAAAGCTATAAGACACTATTAAATGAGTTTATAAATGAAAGAAATTCCTACTTAAGTGCTTTTGATCTATTTTTCCACAGGGCAGTGAGAAAAAAAAAACTTGTAATAAATATTAAATCCAAGTTTTATTAAAAATAAACGTGTTCATTTTATTCTCTATCTTCCCACATACACATGCTAACACACACACACACACACACACACACACACACACAATATTTACTTATTCACGTAACATTATTTGGACACTAAAAATGGAAAGTTCTTGCTCTTTTTCTTCTTCCCTTAGAGATTAGCTTGATCCTCACACCAACACCTCTGTCTTTGATACCCAAATATACCTTTGGGACACATAACACACCTTTTCCTTTAAAAGCTCAGTTCAATAGTACAGAAAAATAAGGAAGTTAGAGATTGGCAGCTTCACATGTGCATTTATTCTAGATTTGTGATTTTTTTTTTTACTAAGACCCTGAACCAGTTTGTATTCAGCTCACTGTTTTGCTATCTAGAAACTAAGGTATTTAAGGCATATAGAAGAGAAGTTAATGGCACGATTTGCTTGTTTGTTTGTTTGTTTGTTTATTGGCAATCAGATTAAATAGAGAGGGGTTTTGGATAGATATTGATTGCTTACTATTTTTCCAGAAATAAATCTTTGATTTCATCCACACAATTTGAAGGCAGGCATGTAATGGGAGATTGGCTGTTCTCAGAAAATGTGTTTTCCCAAATACAACGAGTAAATGCAGCATAACATCATCTTATGATTATTTATGTTACATCTCTATCCAAACAGGAATCCTTATTTCAGTCATGGCAGAAGTCATGGGTGAATCACTCTCATGATAAGAAGAAATGGAATAATAGTTATAAAATAATTTTTGGTCATTAGACCAATGGTCAGATTACTCCTGTGACCCTTTCCCTTATTTCTCAAAATCATAGTCTACTTTTCTTTGCTTATTTCCTAGGGAGACTGAGCTATGCCTTTGTATTATTGATTTAGAGTGGCAAAACCTACATGAAGCGAACAACTCTCACCTGAAAAAAAGAACATGGTTCTAAAGGATCAAAGACAGTTTAATAAAAAAAAAAAAAAAGTTTTACCTATAGGGTATAAGAATGAGGGTAGACAGCAGATGATATCAAGTTGTATTTTATTTATGTGATGATAGTCATATCTTAATATTACTATTTCAGTAACCCTGTCTACATGCCAGCATAGTATAAGTTACATTCCTTAAAGAAGAAATTAAATTCTGATGTATCAAAATTATTTTAAATTTGTTTTGAAAAAGAAAAATGCTTAAATTTGTAGTTAATATTTGTACCTTTAACTTAGGTCTTGGAGAACTTTGCAAATATATTGAAAATGGGACCTAAATTATTGTGTAAGCATAAAGCCAGTTTTAGTGACTAATGCTATCCCTGTAAAGAGGAAATTGAGGAGTATAAATAGAATGTTATTTTAGTATTTTTTTTAAAAAAAAGAATATATCTTTCAGAAAGTGCATATATAGTCCCAGATAAATATTTTCAATTTAGTAGTACTTATGTTTACCTTAATTTCTTTACCTTCTTATACATGGATATATAGTTAAATGCAAGAGCTAAGAAAACATTTTGGATAACATAGTATTTTCTTTTCCAACCCAGGTAGTTGCTCTTTATGTGCAGAAATCAGTACAACACTGAACTAATATAAATTCTTGTTATGACACTCTTTAAAGCTGCAATATTACATGGGGCCTGTTATTTATAATACAATCTATAGACCAAAGCAGATATTGAACATGACAGTTAAGAAAGAATATTCAATGTATTAAAATGAGATAGAGGGAGAAAATAACAGTGATTCTATTGACTAGTTTACATTAAATTATTAGAAATTATTGAAAAAAATTATAAATCTTTTTATTATAACTGTAATAATATATTTATATATGTATATTACTTATATATACATATATGTCATTTTAAATTTATATTTATTTGAATGATATATGTGTAACAAAACTGTAAAATATAATGTTGACTATAAATATATATTATGAATTTACCAAGTCTAAGGTCAGAAGCTTGTTGGAAATTTTGGCCTTTAAGGAAAACTATTGTGAAGATCACATTTTATATTTTTATACAAAATGGAAATTAATATACTTGCTGAAATTCCAAAGTTAAAGTTTTAAATGACTAAATCACTTACCTTAATTAAAAAATTAAAAGTCAATTTAATATGCTGCAATATGATTTATGTGTAAATTTGAGAAGTCCTCATTTTAAAACTGTCTATTAATAAAGTGAGAAAGTGAATTTAATTGATTTTCATGATTTGGGCTGTAGGGAAGCCTTATCAAACCTGAAAATAAAACAATTTGATGTAGTTAGCTTAAATTGCACACCACTAAGCATTTTAATTCTCCAAAGTGATCTTGACCCAAGTGATTATCTTTTGAATTATCTTTTTCTGATATTAATATATCTTCCCCAATTAACTATATCTTGTTTATGTAAAACATTTGTGTGTATGTATACATTTTTAAACCTTTATGAGTAGTTTTTATTTTGATATACCCTTTCTTAAAATTTTATTTTATTATTAGTTTCTAGTACATAGTACATTGGTTAGATATTTATATAGTTTATAAAATGATCCCTCCAATTGATCTTTCTCTCTTCTGGCTCTCCACCTAGCCATTATATTAATGCTAACTGCATTCCCTATGCTGTGGTCCCCATCCTGGTGACCATCTATTAACTATTAATTTATACTTCTTTAACCTTTCACCTCATTCTCTTAGTTCCCTAACCCCCATCCTTATGGCCATAACCAGAATGTCCTCTATACTTGTGAGTCTTTTTTGATTAGTTTGTTCTTTTTTGTTCCTTAGATTCTTCATATAAGTGAAATCATATAGTATTTATTTTTCTCTGTCTGACTTATTTCACTCAGTAGAATAACCTCTAGGTCTATCCATGTCATTGCAAATAGTAGGATTTCATTTTTTTTCAAGCTGAGTAATATTGCTTCCATATCTCGGCTATTGTAACTTATGCTGCTGTGAACATAGGGGTGCACAGATCTTTATGGATTACTGTTTTGGTTTTATTTGGATAAATACCCAGAAGTGCAACTGCTGGGTCAAAAAGCATATTCATTTTTAATTTTTTGAGAAACCCCCAGACTGTTTTCCAAAGTGGCTGTGCCAATTTGCAGTCCCATCAACAGTGTGTGAGGATTCCTTTTTCTCCACATCCTCACCAATACTTGCTGTTCTTTGATTTATTGATGATAGCCATTCTGACAGATAGGAGGTAATATCTCACTGTGGTTTTAATTTACATTTCTTTGATGATTAGTGACTTTGAGCATCTTTTCATATGTCTATTGGCCACTTGTATTTCCTCTTTGGAGAAATATCTGTTCAGATCTTCTGCTCATTTTTTAATTGGATTGTTTGTTTAGTTGTTGTTGTTCAATTGTATGAATTCTTTATATATTTTGAATATTAACCTCTTATCAGATGTATCATAAGTGAATATCTTCTCCCATTCAATCAGTTGTCTTTTTGTTTTGTTGATGGTTTCCTTTGTGTACAGAAACTTTTTAGTGTGATGTAGTTCCATTTGTTTATTTTTTTCTTTTGTTTCCCATGCCCAAGAAGATATATCCAAAAAGAAATTACTGTTAGCAATATCAGAGAGATTACTGCCTATGTTTTCTTCTAGAAGTTTTATAGTTTTAGGTCTTATATTTAAGTCTTTAATCCATTTTGAGTCTATTCTTACATATGGTATAAGCAGGTGGTCCAGTTTCTTTTTTTTTGCTTGTATCTGTCCAGTTTTCCCAGCACATCTTTACCACATTGTATATTCTTGCCTCTTTTGTCATATATTAAGTGAGCATATAGATATGGATTTATTTCTGGGCTCTCTATTCTGTTCCATTGATCCATGTATCTGTTTTTATGCCAGTACCATGCTGTTTTGATTACTGTAGCCTTGTAGTATAGTTCGATATCAGGTAATGTGATACCTCCAACTTCGTACTTCTTTCTCAAGATTGCCATGGCTATTTGAGGTATTTTACGGTTCCATATAAATTTTAGGTGTATTTGCTCTAGCTCTCTGAAAAGTGCCATTGGTATTTTGATAAGGATTGAATTGAATTGAACTGCATAAATAATTTTAAAAAATTAATTTGAGAATTTTCTGGTCAGAAACATGGTGGAGTAAGAGATGTCCCCAGATCTCTCTCCTTGAAACGACAATAAGATGAACATCTAAAACTGAACAAAAAACACCCAACCTGCACACCAGCATGTCTGAGCGTGGGATCTGCGCATAAGAGCTACCACAGGTCAGAACCCCAGAGGTTGGGCGGTAGACTAGGAGAAACAAAGAAGCTGCCTTTTGCATCTAGAGCTCCTTGCAGGAGGAGGGAGAGGGAAGAAAGTGTGGTGGGTTCCCTGAAGAGCCTTGCTTGAGAGAGCTCTGAGCTTCACGCAGTGGCAGTGCCCAGAATTATGTGCAAATTAAGTTTAAATAACTTATATTTATTGTTAAAATCAATGCATTTGTCATCTTATTTTTTCTCTTTACTTTTTTCCTAGTTTTTCCTACTATTTTCTCTTTCCATTTTTTTCCTACTTTTTTCTTTGTTTTCCTACTTTATGAGAATGTGTTATTTATTTATCTTTCTTGCTAATCTTGAGGAAGATATTCTGTATTTTTTTTCTTGTAGTAGTTCCTTTAACGCATCCCAAATAATAACTTAAGATTACAATTTAATAATTCTAAAAGTCAAGTATAAATGTTATTCATTTATTCATTCATTTATTCACTAATTGATCTATCTATTAGTTTGTTCAAAAAACATTTATTGAGTATCTGATATGTACTAGGTGATTTGCTAGACACCTGGGAGGTAAATATAAATACGAACTATTCTTACTATCGATAATTTTATTGAATTGTGAGGAATTTCGTATATGAACCAATTTTTACAGTTACACAAAGTAAATATAATAAAAGAGAACAATTCTTTGAACAAATCAATTCCTTTCTTCTAATCATGGCTGTAACTACTTTATTTTAAGATGATTTAGAGGATGTGTCACTACTATGACATCCAAGGCACGTTTTAGTCTTCCTGAAGATTTTCTGTGAAGAATGATTAGGAAGTAGCAACATTTGAGGGGAATTGGGAGAATATCAAAAGGAGCTTGTATCACAAAGCCAAAATTTTCAGTGTGGTATGAGTAAGAAATAGCAAAAGGAGAGGACACTGTCCCTCCCATTTTGATCTGTCACAATCATAACTGTGCTTCAGGTCTAAAAGCATTTGTCCTGTCCTCTTAGAAGCTTTTCCTGAGACTAGGTTAGATACACAGATGCTCCTATGACATCCAGTATAACTCTGAGATTGCAATGACACGAGGAGAGGTCCTTGAATTAGTGTGTCAACATGTGTCTCCTTACTATTTCCAATCAAGTTACCTTTTGACAAATCTGATCTGTCCTCTCTTGGTGTCACTTTATGATGCAGAATCTTCGTGTGACTATATTCCCTATCAGATGATGATCTTAAAATAGTCAATTTTATTAATGAAAGGTACAATAAATATTTCCTTTGATAGAACACAGAAGAGAATTGATTTAGTGGCATTGCTTTCATGATGTTAATTTTTGCAAACATGCCAAAATTGCTGTCAGCTTGAGAAGAATATACAATATTTTAATTTTAACTTAATTCAGTCTGTCAGTTTTTTATGTCCTGTTTTCAAATCTTTGCCTATTCCAAATAACAAAGAGAATGTGTGCTTTGCATTTCATCTTTAGCTCTAATATTTTTCTAAAATTGTTCTTGTATGTGATTTAAGGAACAAGATGTATTCCTTCCCTTGCCACATATATTCATTGACCCAGTAATATTTATTGAAAATACCCTTTTGTTTCACACAATCTGCAATGTTTCCTTTGTCATAAATTAGATGGCTTAATGTGTGTTTCAGTATTTGGTTTCTGGACTCTATTTCTTGCAATTATATTTTTATCCATATTTGAAAGAATGGCTAATCTGTTTTTAAGGAAGTTACATAAATTGCCCATATGGATATCTTTAGGAATTGGAAAGATGAGGTTAAATCCATTATTTCACTAACGTACTGCTCTTGTACTGACTTGATCTTAGAGAAACCAAGAGGTCAAAAAAGCCTCAAAGATATTAAGTGAATTACAAAAATCAGTTCTGGAATCTAGATATTCTACCAAACTGGTGGAATTCCTACAACATTAGTTGACAATGTTTTTATGGAAAATTAGATACACCATTTCCTGTTTCTGGTAACTATAGGATTATTGGGAAGGTGTTTAATGTAAGCCAACTGGGTTGTTTGAGAAACTTGTTCACAAATTTCCTTTCATTCTAGTAAGTAGAAAGCTTACATAAATTTCTTGTTGCTTTAGAGTCTGCTAGCTAAATGATTATCTGCTGTTCTGATCAGCCTCAATCTCCCATTAATATTTATTTTGCTACCTGTTGGGCAGAGGCTACAATATCTCAAAGTTTTTTCTTTCATTCTTTTACCTTCATTTCTGGAAGTTGGGGAGGGTTGGAGAGTATTCTCTTGAGGGAGGGGTAGAAAGGATTCTGACTTCTTTATTGCCCAATAAGTTTTTAAGCACCATAGAGTTAACTCATAACCCTCTAATTCTATGAATTCTTTATTATTTATTCTCCACTATCAAGAAATTTTCTTTATTATTTGATAATTACAAGATTCTTTATGATCTAGCTCCTGGTCAAATGTATGGCTTATCACTTGCACCGTCCACACCAGTGAATTCTCACAGACTTGATTGTTTTGATTTCCATATTTTACATGTTAATTCTTCTCTCTAGAGTTTATTTTACAACTGTGTCTCCCTTACAACTTGTCTTCTTTCAAAACAAGTATCAAATATCTTCTCTTCAACATAGTCCTTCTTGACAATTCCTCCTTCAAACACCCACTACTAACAATGCACATCACTTCAATAAGCCTAGTGCTTATTTAAGACCTTTTTACATAATTCTAGTTACATTTACTGTGATTATTTATATGCATATTATTCTCTCCTTTAAATTCTAAGTCCCTTAAAGAGTGAAACTGTCAGATTTCCCATATTGTCACATTGTAGGTTCTCAACAAATATTTCTGAGAATTAAAGAGATTAATATTTAGTTAACTTGAAAATAAAGTTTTGATATAAGTACAGAATTTGAGATTAATTAATTAATTAATTTTGCTCTTGGATGAGAAATAAATTTGATGTGTGTCTAGAAATAAAAATATAAAATTGCATTTATATTGGCTCTTGTTAGAACCAATTAAAATAAGTTTCATTGTTAAACTTATAAAAATGTAAACCCAAAAGTTCAGAGATAACAGGTGAGAAAAATAATAAAAATTGGAGATGTCAGTATATTACTAAAT
Organism: Pteropus alecto; assembly: GCF_000325575.1. Lineage (NCBI taxonomy): Eukaryota > Metazoa > Chordata > Mammalia > Chiroptera > Pteropodidae > Pteropus > Pteropus alecto. The sequence continues at coordinate 701,190 of NW_006438643.1, read as the reverse complement.
GATAAATATTACTGGAGACACTAGTATAATCGAGGCAAAATATATCAATGCCTTTGATAAGAGATAACAGTATGCTACTTTTTTGCTTGTTTGTTTGTTTGTTTGTCTTTATGTTTGCCACAGACACCCAATAATCCAAAAGGACAATGATTGAAGATAAAACAGTGAGACTGGTAAAAGAACAGAATGAAAAAACGATTTGTTACCATCAATAGCATTATCATCTTAAGCAATGTTAGCATCTTTCTACTTATTACTGAAAGTTTCTTCTCGGTAGAAATTTAAAAGGATTTCTATAAATGTCTATAGATGAGGTACAGGACAAAAATGAGGTGTCTTAAATGTGAGAAGACTGAATCAAAAATTTTAGAGAATTTTGAGAGTCCAAGCCCTATAGAAGAATAAATAATTAAATATTTCCAAACTCTTAGAACAGTACCTTAGTAATCAAAAATAGTTATCAGCCATTGAGTAAAAATAAGAATAAAAAAAAATCATATCTGTTGAGTCATTGATGAGGTGATCAAAGAACACTTCTTTAAGGTCACATCAATAGAGAGATGCATATAGTTATTAACAGTTAAAAAAGCATTCTAAAAGAATTTCTTTTAGAGAAGTCATAACAGAGTTGCACTTTAATATGTCTATGAGGATGAGAATCTCTTTTTTAGATTGCAGTAAAATCATTGTCTGTGATGAGAACTTGAATTACTCAAAATGAATTTGTTGAATGAACAGATGAATTAATAAATAAGCAACAAATAAACAAAAAAGTTACTCCATGGCCCCTAGAAAATACGGTTGTTTGATTATTAAAATGGACTTCAAACTTTTTAAATGGGGGGGGTGAAGGGAGACACTAACCATAAACTATATTTTCTCTTCTCTTTTTCTTACTCTAGAAAAACCCACATAAAACCTAACTAATCATGCTAATATTGAATAAAACAGAACTGAACCCAGCCTCATTTATTCTTAATGGGATACCAGGACTGGAGGGCATGCACATGTGGATTTCCTTCCCATTCTGCTCCATGTATGTTGTGGCTATGGTAGGAAATTGTGGACTCCTCTACCTCATTCATTTTGAGGACTCTCTGCACAGGCCCATGTACTACTTCTTGGCCATGCTTTCCCTAACTGACCTTGTCATGTGCTCTAGTACAATCCCTAAAGCTCTCTGCATCTTCTGGTTTCATCTCAAGGAAATTGGCTTTGAAGAATGCTTAGTTCAGATGTTCTTCATCCATACCTTCACAGGAATGGAATCTGGGGTTCTTATGCTCATGGCCCTCGACCGCTATGTGGCCATCTGCTACCCTCTGCGTTACTCAACTATCCTCACCAATCCCATCATTGCAAAGGTTGGGTTTGCTACTTTCCTGAGAGGGGTGTTGCTCATCATTCCCTTCACTTTTCTCACCAAGCGCCTTCCCTATTGCAGAGGCAATATAATACACCATACCTACTGTGACCACATGTCTGTAGCCAAGTTATCTTGTGGAAATATCAAGGCCAATGCCATCTATGGTCTGATGGTTGCCCTCCTCATTGGAGGCTTTGACATCCTGTGCATCACAGTCTCCTACACCATGATTCTTCGGGCAGTGGTCAGCCTCTCCTCGGCAGATGCTCGGCAGAAGGCCTTCAGCACCTGCACTGCCCACATCTGTGCCATTGTTTTCTCCTACAGCCCAGCTTTCTTCTCCTTCTTTTCCCACCGCTTTGGAGGCTACACAATCCCTCCATCTTGCCATATCATTGTGGCCAATATTTATCTGCTCCTACCTCCAACTATGAACCCTATAGTCTATGGTGTGAAAACCAAGCAGATACGAGACAATGTCATAAGAATCCTTTCAGGTTCTAAGAATACCAAATCCCGTAGTATATGAAAAGAATATTTTCCAGAAGAAAGAAGAGCTCTTGTTTAGAAAGGATCTGATAAAATCACTAGGAAAGTACTATTTTAACTAAAGAAATGGAGCATGTTCAATGGTGCATTTCTAAATCTATGTCTCAAGAATCTGGGCATCCCTGGTCTGCTCACCAACTTTTTTATGAATTTTTTGGTTTCATTGCTCCTGTGAAAATTTAGTCTAATAGTTAACCCATGTTTCCTTGAACAAAACTTAACCCATATTCATTTAAAAATACATAAAGTGGAAGGAGATAATCTTGTTTCCTAACAGTAATTATAATTTCCAGACTGAGAGCCAGTTGTTACTCCCCCTTGGAAAATATATGCTGTATGTTTTTAATCACTACAAAAACACCATTTTTTCAATAACTTCTTCCTGAAAGAGAAGTTAGCAAGAATCCTATGAAGTGATTAACATAATGAATTTTAAATCTCTGGGCATCCTAGAGAATCTTATTATTAGGCTGAATAGTTCTCTCCTCATCAGGCCACACACATTATTTTACTACAGACTGATTTGATACCCAGTTTCTTTCAAGAGAGTCTTTGAAAGCACAAAATCTGGCAAGTGAGGTAGATAGTTCTCTTAAAGAAATGTAAGAAACAGCATAAAACTGCATGGAAGTGATCAAAATTGACTTGTTTCATCTTATCTCCAATGTGAATCTAACAAATAAAATTAAATGTCTTTCTAATATTTAAGATTCTTCTAAATAATCAAGTGAGAGACTGAAGGAAATAAGACTTTTATATTAATGTCTCACTAGTGAAGCCAATTATAGAAGGAATATAAAGTAAACTGAATGTTTATTGTTATCGCTCTCCATCCAACATAAAAGTATACATATTGTTTCCCCCATCCAGTTAATTATGCTCATCAAATTGCATTTAATTGTTTAATTAGTCTTTATTTACTATCTCATATTTTTAAATCCTACAAAAAAACTCACTCCCTAATATGTAATACCTTCCATGTATTACTCTATTTCTCTGCTCACCTTAAACTCAAAATTTCTAAAGTAAAGGTTGGTTCCTAAACTAGTTTCTGTATACAGAAGGCAATGAGAGACAAAAGAAGAAGGCAGACCACTCCAGTGTGGTAGGTACCATGTTTAGTAAACAGGAGAACTTACATATGAGGTTTGACTTAGGTGGCTGCATCTGCTACCCACCCTCACCCCCACCCAGAATAGTTAAAGCTTACTAAGAGCCTTAACTGGGTTCAGTTTGTATACCATCCAGATGTTCTCAACAAAACATTGATAGCTCTCTTAAGACTGTGTCCTTGAAAACAACTCCAGCTGTGGGAACAGTGGCAGAGGGTACATTCCAAGGGAAGGGGAACAGTTGAGGAGCCTCTGATAATAATATGCTACAATATATAATAATAATGTATATTGTATATAACAAAATTGTACACTGCTAATGAAAGACCGTTTTTAATATCCAGTTAAATGGAAAAATACACAATATTCATGGATGAGAAGATATCAACTCTCCCCAAAGTGGTACATAGATGTAATGAAAGTCCTGTAAAATCCCAGCAAGATTTTTTGTTGATGTAGACAAGATTATTCTGAAATTTATTCGGAACATCAAAAGAACTATAATAGCTAAAACAATTAAAAATACATAATGAAATGAGTAAACATTCTTTGCAAACTTAAGACCTATGTACAGCTACAGTAATCAAGACTATAGTATTGGCAGAATTTAGGCACACACATCAATGGAACAGAATAGAGAACCTAAAAACAGACCCCCACAAATATGTGCAAGTGATTTTTGACAAATATACAAAAGCAATTTAATAAAGAAAATGTATCCTTTAAAAAAAAAAGGCTTTTGGAATAGGCAAACAGAAACAAAAATAAAACAAGCTCTTGATTTAAATTCTTGATTTTACCTTATACTAAAATTAACTCAAAATTATGGGTCATAAACTTAAATGTAAAATTTAAAGCTTTAAAACATTTAGAAAAACAATGGGATAAATCTTTAAGATTCAGCACAAAGTAGAGTTCTTAAACTTGACACCAAAACACAATTCATTAAAAAAGATAAAGGAAATTTATCTTTAGTGGTGAACACACAATAGAATATACATATGATGTATCATTGAATTGTACACTTGAAACCTATATAATTTTATTAACCAATGTCGCCCTTATAAATTCAATTAAAAATAAACAAATAAAATAATAAAAAATGAAAATTTAAACCACATTAAAAAACTTGCTTTGTTGAAGACTCTACTAAGAGGATGAAAAGACAAGCTATAAACCTAGAAAAAAAATAACTGCAAGACAAATCCAACACCCGCACCCACACACCAGTAAAACAACAACAACAACAACAACAAACCATCAATTAGAAAATGTACAAAAATTAAAAGAGAAATTTCACTGATAAAGCATACAAATGCAAAATAAACACAAAAAAAGTTCATCTTATTAGCCATGTACAAATGCAAATTAAAATCGGAATAGAGTATTACTACACTGCAATGACAATGGATAAAATAAAACTGAGTAACAACACAAAATTTTAGCAAGGATGTGGAGAAACTGAATCACTAATATATTACTGGTGGGAGTATAAAATGGTACAACCATTCTGGAAAATATTTTGCCAGTTTCTTAAAACACAAACCTGACCTATCATACAATTTAGCAGTTACACTTTGAAGCATTTATTCTAGAAAAATGAAAACTCATGTTCACAAAAAAATAGTAAACAGTGAGTGACATAAATGAAAACGGCAAACTAAGGATATTAAAAGTTGCCCTAATAAAAGCAATGGATAAACTGTGAAAAAAAAACCCTATTTAAATCAACTTTCTCATAACTTTTGATACGATCAAAAGTTTTCAGTAAACAGAGGAATGTTTAATCAAGAACAAATAGCTGAATCTCAGTAAAAGAGCTTTGTAGCATATTTTTAAATTGGAAGTCACATAATATAAAATTGACCATTTTAATTGTTTTTGTACAAATCAGTGTCTTTTAGTATATTCACAATGCTGTGCAACCAATCACCACTATTTCCAGAACATTTTAATCATACTCTCAAAAAATTCCATACATTTTAAATAGTCATCCCCATTCCCTGCACAGTTGCCTATTCTTAATATTTTATATAAATAGAATAATACGTGACTGTTTATCTTTGGGTTCTTTGACCTAACATCAAGTTTTCAAGGTTCATGTTATGTGATTTTTTTTCATAGTTCCTACCCTGACTTGGGAAGGACTAAGTACTCAGGGATGTTATTTATTTAGATACATGAAAAAATAAACAAATAAAAAAGAAATAGATGGATGTGTGAATGACTGAAACATTTTGTATTTAAGTGCTTTCACCATGTGTCCAAAAAGGCCTTACACAGAAAGAAACAATGTTCTGCAATAAATATTAAAATCACTCATTTTCATTAAAACTAGTTTGCGTTCTTTTAATTTCATTTCTTTCCATTAAATACATGCTCACACACATATATAGATGCATGCATATGAAATAATTCACTTATTTCTAGTATTATGAGATAGCAGTCAAAATGTAGCTTCAATGCTTTTTCCTCCTTCCATAGAGGTTAGCTGGATTGCTGCACAAGCACCTGTGTCTCTAATGTTTTGAAGTATCCCCTTGGAATACATAACACATTTTTCTTAAATAACGAATTCAATTGTACAGATGTCATGGGATTTAGAAGTTGAGGAACTATACATATAAATATATTGCAGAATCATGATTTTTTCCACCAAGATCCTGAACACCTGAACCAGATTGCATTCAGCTCACTGTTTTGCTATCAAGAAACTAAGGCATTAAAGATATACAAAAATGAAACTACTAACAGAACTTTTTTTTTAGGTAGAGGTTTTGAATACATAGAATTGTTTATTATATTCTCTGAAATACAGATTTGAGTTCGTTCACCATGTTTGAAAGCAAACATGGTGGGAAATTGGGAAGTTAGAGAATGCTTATTTCTCCAATTTTCAGCTCACGATTCAGTTTCACTTTTCATCATGATTGTGAATATCTATGTCATTTCTCTAACCAAACAGGAATCATTGGTTCTGCTGTAGTGGAAGTTTGGTATGAATCACCCTCATGACAAGAAGAAATGGGAGAATAGCTAGAGCATAGTTCTCAATTATGATCAAAACACCTGCTTTTTACCTGCCTTCCTTTATTTCTCAGAATGAGAGTTTAATTTTTCTTGGTTCATTTCTAGAGAGACTCAGTTAAGACTGTATTTCAACCATTTTAGATGACAACACTGGAAAGACTCACTGTCATATGGAGAGAAGACTGTGGGTTTTAAAAACTGAGGACAGTTGAATAAAAAAACAAACTTATTGTCTATGGTGTTTGGGAATGAGAATAGATAATAGATGATGTCAAATTTGCACTTTATAAATGATGACATTCACGTGTTAATATTACTATTTCAATATATACTTGTTCATACCCATAGCATAATATTAATTTTCCTTACAAGAAAAATTAAATTATGATATATTGAAATTATTTTCAATTTGTTTTGGAAAATTTCTTATTTGTTTATGGCTAATGTGATTTACCTTGGTATAAGTATGGATCTCTAACTGATAGATTTTCAAACGTTTTGAAGATGAGACCTAAAATTATGTGTAACGAGAAAGTCAGTTTTAGTAAGTAAAGATATATCTACAAAAAGAAAACATAAAAAATATAAATAGGGTATTTGTCACATGTTTACAAAAGATATTCTTCAGAATACAGCACAAGTAACCTCAGAAATTTGTTGCCTATTGTTAAGTTATAGATCCCTATACTTTTAATAATTTACCTACTTGCTTCTGTTGCATGAATACATAAAGAGTGAACTCTCTGAATACATTAAGGAGAAATAAGTATTGATTTTTCTCAGCACTTTATTACAATTCATCAATATTTATCAAAAATATAATTTAATGTCTTTATTTCAATGGTAATCAAGTATATGATTTTTGTAACCTTTTGTTTATTTTAATGATATCTGTGAAAGTGATTGGAAAAATATTATGTTGTATTGAAACATAAAGTACACATTTACAAGTCTTACAGAAAGAAGATTGGTGGCAATTTTAGTATTCTTTTATTGTAAATACACAGTATTATTGTTTCCCAAAATGCAAATTGTAATGCTTTTGTTAGCCTTGTATTATTTGTTGAAGGCCTCACCAATGACATTAAAATAAGAAATTTAGAATCAGCTAATATGCTGTGATATAATTTAAGTGATTGCCCATTTTTAAAACTTCTGGGTACAAAGTGAGCAAGAGAATTATTTCAGTAATTTCTAATGTTATGGTTGTGAAGAAATCTTACCAAATGATTTAAAGATGAAACAATTCGGTATGCCAACTTTAATTGCACTCTGTCAAGACTTTCTTTTATTTTTCTCAAAAGTGATCTTTATCCAGCATTTTCTTGCTTTTATTTTGCCTTGTCTGAAATTAATCTTTCCTCCAAAATTTTTGGTATGTTTTCTGTTTATCAAAAATATCTTTGTGCAAACTTTGAGTGTGGTCTTCTTTCTGATAAACCCCCTTTAAAAATACATGTATTTTTAGAAAATCACTCTGAATTAATAACAACTTGTAGTTTCAATTTAAATAATTGATCTTTATTTGCAAAACCAATATATTTATTTTGCCTAGCACATTATTTTTTTTCTTTATTCTCAGTATTTCCTTTTTTTCCACTTAAGATTTTTTAAATTAAATTTATTGGGGTGACATTGGTTAATGAAATATTATATAGGTTTAAAGTGTACAATTCAATAATATGTCAATGTATATTACATCATGTGTTCACTACTCAAAGTTAAATTTTCTTTCATTACTGTATATTTTACCCACTTTACCCTTATCTACCTTCTCCCAACTCCTTCCCTTTCATAACCACTAAATTGTTATCTGTTTTGATGAGTTTTTATTTATCTTGTTCATTTGTTGCTTTCAGTTTTACATCACACATATAAGTGAAATTTTTTCCGTCTGATTTACTTCACTTATATAATCTCAAGATCTATTCATTGTTATGTAAATAGAAGTATTTCATCTTTTCTTGTGGCTGAGTAATATTCCATTGTATATATGTACCACCTCTTCTTCATCAAATCATCTATCGAGGTTGTTTCCATGTCATGCCACTGTGAATAGTGCTCTGAATGAACATTGGAGTGCATATATTTTTATGGATGAATGTTTTCAAATTTTTTGTGTAGATACCAGAAGAGGGATTGCTGGGTCATATGGTCATAAGAATAAGAATTCTATTCTTAATTTCTTAAGGACCCTCCACATTGTTTTCCATAGTGGCTGTACCAATTTACATTTCCACCAGCATTGTATAAGGGTTCCTTTTTCCCCACAACTTTTCCAACACTTGTTATTACTTGTCCATCAACAGGGCATGATTTTTTTTTTTAATTTATGATTTCTGGTGATTTATGAGGTAGACATTATGGTTTTGTTCCTTCCGCTTGATCTTTTTTGCTAAGTAATAATATTTAGACTACAACATTTGATTTAATAATACTTAAAGTCAAGTATAAACTACTGTTTGTTAATTTATTAATGTTTATTCATTCAAAAATATTATGTGACATCTAATATGTACTAAGTGTCTTGCTATACACTGCAGGTATAAAATACAATCTGTCCTAATAAAGGGTTTTATTAAATTGTGGATGATTCAAGAATATAATAAAATTTTTAAAATACCATGATGTTTAAATGGTGTAAGAAATTGATTAGCAAATCTATTGCTAATCAAAGAAATTGATTAGCAAATCTATTTCTTACTTATAAGCCTGGTACTTTGCTAATTATATTATATTCAGAAGCTTTAGAAGTTTGTTCTCTAAAATGTCTATGAGAGAGCTGAGTCTTCCTGAAATACATTGTATCAGATGCTACTTTGGGGGGAACAGAAAAAGGATAGAGAGCTGCAAAATCACCGAAGCTGAAAATATCAGTAACAACTTGAGCAAGAAATAGCGAACAGCAACATGAAAGAACAGCCCATTTTGATCTGTCAGAAACCTAAGCATGTTTCAGGTTTAAGAGCGATTGTCTCTTTTTCCCAGAAATTTTCCCTGATAACCTTCAGAGTTTACTTAGTTGTCATTTCTTTCTGCACATATATGACCCTAAGGTTTTTGTACTGGCATAAGAAGAGATCTTTGAAGGGCTTACTATGAACATATTCATCCTATGTAGCTTTATTATTTCCAAAAAAAAGATGCCTTTTGTGGTATCTAACCTATCATCCTTTGGTATAAATACATAAAGATAAAACATACATGCAGGTAGACAAAATGAATAAGGGACAATTTTATATCTTTATTTCATCCACTATTCTAAACAATGTTCACTATCCTCTTATGATAACTGAAAGTGTATTTTGGGAAGAAACTTTAATTAATATTATGAATATGTACGTATCTGGTGTGATGAAAGCCAAAGATGAGGATTCATAAAAAATAGGAGTTTTGAATCCAATATTCTTATTTAAATGTGAGATTTAATGTGGGTTTTAAAAATTAAGGACAGTTGAATAAGAAAAGAAACGTATTGTCTATGGACTTTGGGGATAAGAATAAACAACAGATGATGTCAAATTTGTACTTTCTACTACTTAACTCCAAAACAGTGGCAGCTAGTCATATAGTCCTCCAGGATGAGGTTAGTTGATTTTTTTTAAAGAAAAATTGGTATTCCTGAGGAAAAAAAACCCATGAACATTGATAGCAAAGAATGTCTACAATGAAGCAGAAGCCCCTAGTTGAATACTCTAAGTAAAACTTACCAACTGATATGATTCACTCATAACCAAGAGTTTCAAATCAGCTTTTTAAAGACTCTTTCAGAAGTGTGAAGTAATAGTCAAAGGTTTTCAGATATTTGAGAAACTCTTCCAAAGTAAAAGTTAAAAACCTATAAAAAAATTGAAACAGATAATATAGGAATAATATATAAAGCATATAATAATATATATTATGTTACTATTATCAATATATTATATATAGTTTATATTTATATAATTACATATATACATATGTTGTATGTAGACATACAGCATATATACAATTATACATACTATAATTATATATATATTGTTGTTAATATATTATTAGATTTACAGGATTCAGAGGAAAATATGATCTTGAAAATTTGTAATATTAGACAACAAAAAAAGGCAAGATATTGGGGGAGATATAGTTTAGGAATTTTCTTTAAGAAAATGGATCGAAAAAAGACAGATGTAATATAAAATAATTTTTTTAAAGAAAAGAACAGAATAAGTCCAGATGATCCATTATCTGACTAAAAGTAATTGTAGTAAAATAACAAGGGCACAATTGGGAAGAAATTATCAAAAGCTAATACAAGAAAATTTCCAAAACCAATGGTCATAGATTTCTAGCCCTCAAGGCACCTACACAATAAAAGACATACATGTACACATATACAGCTATCATCACCATTATCACCATTAAGTTTGAAAGCATGGAAATTAAAAATGTTCTTAAATGTTTCAGGGACAAAAATAAATAAAGAAAAAAAGCAAAAGAAGAACAGTTCATATAAAAAGTTCAAAATCAAAATGATCCTCTTACTATCTATACATGAAGATCAGAGAAAATGTTTGAGATTCAAACATAAGTAGCTTCATCTACATAGGGCTTCCATTCATTCAATTATAAAATGCAGATTAATAAAAACACTTCCTGGGCTTATAGTGAAGATTAACTGACTTAAAACTTATAAAAGTCTTAGACTGTACCCAGTACACAGTAAGCATAACTAAGAATAGGAACAATACTAAATACATCCTGTTATCTGTTGTGTCATTGATGAGGTAATCAATGTGCTTTACTTTAACAAAACACGCGAAGAGAGTTATGTATAGTAACTAACATTTAAAAAGATATTATAACAAATGTCAATCGAAAAGATCATAACATAATTACACCTGATTATAAATTTATGAGGTTTGTATCTATGTCTTTTAGTTTTAAAAGAATGTAGACACAATATCTGTGATAGAATCTGGCCAATAGTAGGTGCAATTAAACTCATTTAATTGAATGAGTTTATAAATTAAGGCATACTTGGTTTAAATTATGCTTAAATAAACATTTCCTGGCATTTAAAATGATTTTTTCTTTGATAAAAATGCAATATTTAACATGGTTGAGAAAGAGAGAAAGAGAGAGACCACAATTGAGTTTCTTTTCTTTTTGTATTTTTCCAAATCTAGGAGGGTCAAAAATGAAACAAAACAAAAATACTACTAAAACTATACAAGCTTATTAATAGTTATACCAAACTAATCATGATAATTATGAACCAAACATATGTGACACCAGCCTTATTTATTCTTAATAGGATCCCAGGACTGGAAGGCACACGCATGTGGATTTCTTTCCCATTCTGCTCCATGTATGTTGTGGCCATGGCAGGAAATTTTGGATTTCTCTACTCCATCTGCTAAGAGGACTCCCTGTACAGGTCCATGTATTACTTCTTGGCTATGTTTTCCCTAACTGACCTTGTCATGTGCTCTAGTACAATCTCTAAAGCTCTCTGCATCTTCTGGTTTCATCTCAAGGAAATTGGCTTCGAAGAATGCTTAGTTCAGATGTTCTTCATCCATACCTTCACAAGAATGGAATCTGGGGTTCTTATGCTCATGGCCCTCGACCGCTATGTGGCCATCTGCTACTCTCTGCATTACTCAACTATCCTCATCAATCCCATCATTGCAAAGGTTGGGCTTGCTACTTTCCTGAGAGCGGTGTTGCTCATCATTCCCTTTATCTTCATCACCAAAAGACTACCCTATTATAGAAGCAATGCAATACACCATACATACTGTGACCACATGTCTGTTGCCAAGTTATCTTGTGGAAATATCAAGGCCAATGTTATCTATAGTCTGATAGCTGCCTTCTTGATCAGGGACTTTGATATCCTGTGCATCACAATCTCTTATACCGTGATCCTCCAGGCAGTAATCAGCCTCTCCTCAGCTGACACTCCACAGAAGGCCTTCAGCACCTGCACTGCCTACATCTGTGCCATTGTTTTCTCCTACAGCCCAGCTTTCTTCTGTTTCTTTTTTAATCACTTTGGGAGTCATACAGTTCCTGCATCTTGCCACATTATTGCGGCCAATATTTATCTGCTACCTCTCACTATGAACCCTATAGTCTATGGGCTGAAAACCAAGCAGATATGAGACTGTGTCATAAGGATCTTCTCAGGTTCTAAAGATACCAAAACCTATAGCACATGAAAGGGAAATTTTTGAGGGAAGAGAAGAAAAGTGAAGGGGAAGAGGAGAGAAAGGAAAGAAAGGGAAGGGAATCATAGAAGAAAGGGAATCTAGGGGACGAAATAGAAAGAAAGGGACACTTCTGTTGACTATGTAGTCAGGGTCTCATAATGCCTTCCTAGAGTACTGTTTGGGCCATGACAAGGGAGGGCATTGAGTGGTGCAGTCTTATTTAGTATCTTCAGAATCTCATCAGCGGCATGCTCACAGTCCTTTCTATGATTTTTCATCTCCTCACGCTGTGAAGGACTGATCTCATCATTAACCAAAGTTTTCATGAACAAAACATAATGGGGTGCTGAGACAATGGAGGGAAGTTAAATCAGCTTTGACGAATGCCTGGAAGGAGATTGCATACAATTTGCTGCCAGTTTGTCCAATTTCCAAATAGTGATTGGAATTTCCAGTTTGAAGGATATCGTTACTTTTCTTTGGAGAATAAATTCTATATTTTTCTCATTATTATCAAAAATTTTCTATTTTCTTAATGTTGTCTTCCTGATGAAGAAGCTATAAAATATCTATGAGGTTATTAGTTTGATGAAGTTTTAGACTCTGTATTTCTAATTTGGAAATGTTAGTCACCTGAT
>NW_006438643.1:675797-688253 GCF_000325575.1 Pteropus alecto | reverse complement strand
GGGTACACAGTTCTTTTTAAGATAGCCTTCAAAAAACCATATTGTCTGGAGAGAAGAAACTCTGTTAATAAAATTAAGAAACAATGATAAACTATATTTTGCGAGTACAGGATAAGGGAAAAACAAAAAGTATTTTTCTTGTCTTCTTTCTATTTGAGAATGAAACAGGATATAAAATTTACATTGTCTTTAATTTTCAAAGTTCTTACAAATTAATAATTAAGCAATAGATCAAAAAATAGTAATTTTACATTAATGTCACAGAAATAATTCCAATAAATGGAGCATAGAGCAAACTCAATTATTTACTCTAACCCTTCCTATTCAACTAACAAGAATAAACATTTCTTCCCTGATTTAATTTATGTGTACTCATTAAGTTTTATTTAATTATCTTAAGTTTCCCTCTACTATTCTTATTCCTACAGAACAACTACCCCACTCCTCAAAATATAATTTTTCTGCATGTGTCACCTTTTTTCTTCTCATTTTAACAGCAAGCCTTCCATAACAAATTGTCAACATTCACTTTCTCCTTAGCAAAGCAAAACCACTCCCTGTAGTTTGTCTTTCTTACCCACTACCTGGTACACTTTTGGTAATTTCATCATTGCCTTCCACATTAAATTGAATAGGTCATTCTCCATTCTCATCTAACATTATCTCTCAGATATGTTGAATATAATTCAATTATTCTTGTTATCCTGAAATAATCTTTTGACATCAGAAGCACTAAAAATTTCATGTTTTTCTCCACTTTGCTGAACACTCTTCACAACCACCAGTATTATGGGATGATATTCAACATCTTTACCTTGCTCTTGATGTTAATAGAATGGAGTCTGAACACTCTGTTGAGTATGATATAAATTGGTCGGTTTGTTGTTTTTGTTTTTATTTTACATCACCACATCGATCACTACATAAATGGTTTTTTTTTATGTATCTTTTATTAAGTCAAAAAATTTTCTTCATTTATTGTTTTGTTTAATTGTTTTAGAATTATATAAGATCATTTTCCATAATTTCTACAAATATGATAAGTACATGACCTTTGTTTCTTTTTTAATGCCATAAAAAAGACTTTAGGTGGTAAACACACAATAGAATATACAGATGTCAAATTATAACGTACACGCGAAAATTATATAATTCTGTTAACCAATGTTACCCCAATAAACTTAAAAAAAGGTATATACCTGGTGAATCAAATCATATATGATCATCGAGATAAACATTCCTTGATTGTTATTTAGTTTGATACACCGTTATTGTTAACTAATCTTTTATTTATAATTTTTGTCATAAATGCATGAAAAAATTGTATCTGTAATTTTGTCCCTTTTTACTACTTACCATGCTACCTTTGAAATTAACATTAAAAGTACTTTGCAAAATGAATTGTGCATCCTTTCTTTGGGTAATTTTCTGGTATAGTTTGTATAATTCAAGTATAATCTGTTTCTTGATATTTGCTCTTGTCTTGCAAAGAGAATCAATATGAGCCTATTGTTTTTGACAGTACATTTTCTCATTGGGGGAATGAAGTGAGTTGGAGGGGTTTGAATGTGATGATAATTTCTTTAATAATTTTTCCCTATTTATATTTTTAGTTATTTTGAGGGGTTTTTTTTGTTTTCAAATTTGTTCGCGTATAGTTTTATAATGCAAAAAATATTTTAAACTTAGTGCATACTATTTATTTCTTGTGTTTTTGGATGGTCCAAATTTGGTTTATTTGCATCTTATTTCTAACTTTTTTCCTTAACCAGATTTGTATGAAATGTATCCTGCTTACCCTCCAAGCCCTTCTCGAAATTTATGTCTTCTGAGAACCATTTTTCTCATTTATCATATGTAACTAATTTTTTGCTTTTACATGCCCTTTTATAATACAGAAATGCATATTATATATATAAAATCACATTATATCATATTACATCATATATCACTTCATATCATCTCATCTCTTCTCATATCATATCATATTAATGTGACTTCCACCTTAGATAGGTAATAATTTCCTCAAACTCAAGATCTTTGGTTCATTGTTCAAAATTTCTAGCAAATGAAAATGTCTAAATATTATTAAAATCACAACATATTTAAATGTGTGTATTTTTGTGAGAAAATGAATGGATCTTTTATCATTACCATTTATATGTGAGAAAAACTAATCGAAGGCCTATATAGTCAAAGTATCAGATATTTGACTAGACACTCAAGACATAAATTTGAATATGGTGAACTTTTGTTCTCAGAAATTTTACAACTGAAAAGAGGCTGTGGTGATGTGAAAGGATTTAGTGATTACCAGAGGAAAAGCGGGGAAGATGGAGGTAGATAAGGGTAAAGGGGGTCAAATATATGGTGACAGAAGATTTGACTTTGGGTGGTGAACACACAGTGCAGTATACAGATGATGTGCTATTGAATGTACACTTGATACCTATATAATTTTATTAACCAATGTCACCTCAATACATTTAATTTAAATAGAATAAAAATAAATAATAATGAAATAAATAAAAATTCAGTAATACTAGTATAGAGCAAACTCAATTATTTATTCCCAAACTGATTTTGTTGGCAGTGTGGGAAATATGCTCTTAGATAAAGAAAAGTTTGGTTAATCAATGAAATTTGGAATAAGCCTCAAACAAGGGTGAGATTTGACTAACACTGCTTATAATCTAATATTGAGTTTGCTGTTGGTATAGCTAGGATGAATGGGAAATAGTGAGTGCATGAATTACAAGTTCAGCTCTACCACAACTAACTGTGTGATGTCAGGAAGGTTTCTTACCATTTATGCGCATCAGGTTCCTCACTTGTAAGGTGGAAAATAGTGGTACCTAACTCAATGGAGTTTACTATGAGGATTATTTTTAAAATATATGTAACATACTTAGAATAATTTATGGCATATAAACAGTACCATATAAGAGTTTGCCATTTTTATTGTGAAATAAAGTAATTCTGAATCTATCTTGCATGATACAAAAGTCGTCTGTCAGTTATGGGAAATAGCTTGGGAAGTCATGTTGTAGACACTGTGCTATTAAAATATGCATATTATTGAAATGAAATATTATCAAATCATGTGCTTTTCTTAGTTGTGTATGTTTGCATGAGATGGGTTGGAGGATAGAACTGAGTTAATTGATTGAACTGTTCCTGAAGATTATTCCTAAAGTTACCCAGAGAGAATCAAACTACTCAGCAGCTTATTAGAGAGCTAAGAGTATAGTCTTCCCTTCCTTTATGTAATGGAGCTCAGCCAAGTACAACACAATGCAGCAACTCCAAGTCTCTATTTTCTGGTGGTTTATCAATCACTTAATATGATTTGATATCTAAAGCTTACCAACCCCACTATTTTCAGAGTTCATTCTCTTACTCAAAATTAGACAAGTCCTAGAGAGACAAATTGAGAGAAATAGTCTTCTTCAATTTCTGTGTGTATAAAATTTTTTAAATATAGGGAGATAGAGATCTTATATTCTGCTTTTTCTTTAAAAAAAAACTTCCAAAAGGCTTATTTTAATTAATTTATTTTAATTACAGTTGATGTACAATATTATTTTATATTAGTTTCAGGTATACAGCATAGTGGTTAGACATTTATCTACTTTATGAAGTAATCTCCCCAATTAATCTAGTACCCATCTGGCACTACACATAGTTATTACAATATTATTGACTATGCAGTACTTTAAATATTTTCTATGCAGTACTTTAAATCCCCTTGACTCTTTCATAACTACCAATTTATACTTCTTAATTCCTTCACCTTTTTCACTCTATCCCCAAGCCCTCTCCCATCCAGCAACCAACAGTTTGTTTTCTGTATCTATGAGTCTGTTTCTGTTTTGTTTGTTTGTTCGTTTGTGTGTTTGTTCTTTAGATTCCTCAGATAAGTGAGATTATATGGTATTTGTCTTTCTCTATTTGACTTATTTCACTTAGCATAATACCTTTCAGGTCCATCTATGTTGTCCCAAATGGTAAGATTTCATTCTTCCTTATGGCCGAGTAATATTTCGTGGTATATACATAGAACAATTCCTTTACCCAGTTGTCTATTGATGGGCACTTAAGTTCGTAACACAGGAGCCTCGGGTCTGGAATTTGCTCCTGGGTTTGTTTATCTGGAAAAACCACCAGAAGGACCAGAGGGGCGAGAAACACAGGTTATTAGGAGGCAGGGAAGCTTCCCAGCAGCTGGTTGGAGCTACTGGAAAAGTCTGCTGCTGACCAAGATCAAGTAGTTTTTTTATGCACACAAACAGAGGAAGGAGTTATCTCACTGGGGGAGAAGCCACCTTATCAGACAAATGGGAGCAAGATGTGCTGCTTAGTTATAGGAGCAGAGAACGTCCATGGGAGCAGCAGAGAATGTCCTTGGGAGTAGGCACCCTGAAAGCACTTTGTGCACTGCCTTCCCTGGCTGCTAGCAGGGCAGCTATCAGTCTTTTGAGTATGTGAAGGGGCTGTGCTCTGAGTTAACCCTACAAGATTGCTTCTATATCTTGGCTATTGTAAACAAAGCTGCAATGAATATAAGGGTAACATATATTTTTTCAAATTAGTGTTTTGGATTTCTTCTTATAAATACCCAGAAGTAGAATTGCTGAGTCATAAGGTAGTTTAATATTTAAATTTTGAGGAACCTCCATACTGTTCTCTATAGAGACCACTCCAGTTTGCAATCCCACCAATAGTGCATGAAGGTTCCTTTTTCCTCCCCATCCTTGCCAACACTTGTTGCTTGTTGATTTATTGATAATGGCCATACTGACAGGTATGAGATGATATCTCAATTAATTGTGGTTTTAATTTGCATCTCTGATGATTAGTGATGTTGATCAACTTTTCATATGCCAAAGTCTTTCTTTAAAGAGAAAGTTAACCTGAAACTTAGGCATTTAAACATTTATGCCCGTATCTAAAAGAAACCTAGTCTCATCGAACCCTAATTAAGATAAATGATGTTCTTTCAATTCTTGCCCCTAATTAATCCACTCCTGGGTGTGACTCACTTTGGCTGACATGGGATTTACAGCTCTAGGGAACTGTCTTTCTCTCCCCCACAGCAGGCCCCTGAGTTCCTCTCCACTCATCATAAAATCCTAGTCTATTTGCCATAGCTGTAAATCAGCTCTGGGCATACTGAAGTTCGCTACTTAAGACGAGTCAAGTACAGCACCCCCACAGTAAGTATGCAGTTGGGGACAGAGCCAGTCTTGTAATTTTTGCAGACATTAGGAATGCCTTATAGAATAGAAGGACTCCCCTGTGATTGGAGCATCTGTATAAAATCCTCCAGTGACTCTATGGAAATCATAATATATGCTCTGTGCCAAAATAACCTAAATATAGAAAAACTTTATCAAACACATATATATGACAAAAGGTAGAATTTCTATAACCTCTATTGCCTAACATAAAAAATATATAGTAAAGCATGACAGCATCAACATTCTTTAGAATTATATTCATTATTTTCTCAATTTTATTGAATATTTCATGTCTTTATAATTTTTCACAAAATTCTCCAAGCCCAAGATTTAGCTGGATGGATCAGAAGTCATCATTCTCTAGCTCCCTTGAGTTAGTACACAAATTTATACACATGTTTCTCTTAGCCTTCTAACGCCAATAAGCAGTTTCATGGTATCAGGTCTTGATGGCTACTGTCCTGAAGACAGCCATCAATGACTTCATTTAAATTGAGCACATAAATATTAATTCTTTCTCTATATTGCAGGATTTTAATAAAATTTAATTTTTAACTCAACCTGAAGAGCTAAAAATGAATTATCTTATTTTATAGATTAGGACAGAGGACCCTATAAGCTGAGGTACTTTTCAAATTCACAGGGCCACAGAGAGCTGTATTTTCACTCAAGATATTTGAATTTTTGCTGAACTGTATGAATGACACATTCAGGCTTTCAGTGGGAAACCCTGTAACAGAAAGAACACTTAGCTTCTCTTAAACATTGAAATATAATATTAATATTTAGCACAGATACACAGATAAATACACAGAATTCACTGTAAGAATACATTACAGTTTTCTTCCAAGGAAATTTTTCTTAAAGTTCTCTCATATTTCAATTTAGATAATTACATTTTCTGAGATGTGAGATGAATTTCTTTTCTTACTAATCCATTAGCCTTTGGATCTCTAATATATTAGTGAATAGAAATTGAAATAGTGAGCATTCTTATCTTGTTCATTAAATAAGTAATATTTGATTATTGTTCGATAACACCATATTAAAGAAGTCCCGTTCTGTCTGGTTTGAATTGATTTTAAAAAACTGTAAGTAGAAAAAAATCATTTCTTATTTCAGTTTCGATTTATCTGTTTAGTCAATTATAATAAGTTATACACACTTAAAAATATTATACAGTATCTAATGTTAAATTTTGAGTAATTAAATTTAAAGTAATTCACTATATTCTTAAATATTTTAAGATAACTTTTCCAAATCCATGTCTCGATTTTTATTTTTGTTTTCCATTGAACAATATTTTATACTGTGTATATTTTATGACTCTCTTTAAATAATGTTTTTCATTTTTTTGAGAATTCTTACTACATTTTTCCAATTTAGGTACTCCAACATCTCATTTTTTATCCTGTTTTGTTTACTGTGAAGTTAGTTACTATAATATTCTTTATTAATTGATTAGTTTCCTACTTTGTAAACACTTTTTGCTTGTAATATATGTACTTAAAATTATAGATTTATTAATACTATTTATCCATATTCTTAAAGTTTTAAGTTTCTCATTGTTTTTCTATTCTTTCCTTTTCTTAGTTCTGTTATTATTTTATGTTTGATTCATTTATCAATTCATATTATTACTAAATATTTCCAAATTTAAAGGAATTTCTTTTATCTCTTTTATGGTCTTTGGTATTAATTCTTAGTTAGTTATAGTAACAAAATATAGAAATGATTCCTGAAAGTATCATCTTAATTCTTTGTTAGTTCTAACTCATGACATAGAACATGAATGATATATATACTTGTGTGCTTAAAATGGTCTTCAATCTATTTTTTGTAAGTAGGTTATGTGTAAATCCTTTTGTACAAAATCGTTAGTAATGCTATAAAATCTATATCATTACAATTTTTGTTCACATATTCATTTCGAGAAATATATTTAAAAGCTTTTTAGCATACTTTGAATTTTCTACCTGAATTTCTTTTACAGTAAGCTTATGTGTTTAGATTCACAAGAGTCACAGTTATTACATTATCCTGTTAATTGTTCCTTACCTCAATGTATAATTATCCTAATTGCATTAATGCTTTTAAAACATCTGATATTGATATTATTAAATTGTTTTGTTTTTAAAAGAATACATAATTCATTCTATATATTTGCTTTCAAACTGCATTTTACGTGTCTCTTAGAAATAGTACATAGTTTTAAAAAATTTAATCTTAGAATTCCTTTTTTAATTGGCAGATGTACTCTATAATAATTATTGCATTTACAGATATATGAGAATTTTTTTATGTTCTAGAATACCCATACTTTTTAAATTTTATTTTGGCTTTGATAAAATATCCATTATTTTCTTCTGACATTTTATTATTTTGACATCATTCTATCCCCAACCCCACCATTGCTCCTTTTGGTCTTTACCCTGCTTAGATGTCAAAAATTCTCACTTCCTCATGAGTAATTCAAGAATCTTGGTCATGTAAACTGTTTAAACCTCTTCCAATATTTATTCATATAACCAATATATACTGAGTGCTTATTAAGTTCCAGGCTCTTGGATATAAACCAATGATATAAATGACAAATATACCATGCCTTTGGTTTCATTGGGAAATATAAATATTGAATTAATGGCCTAGACATTGATATACATCCTTGTTTCTTCTTTGGGCAGTTAAAGACAGTCTTCCTATTTGTCCTTTTCAGTAAAGTTGAAGCTATTCCATTGCTCTGAACTGATGAAGGAATCTCACTATCAATACCAAATATAATATATCAAAGCCATTTTCCTGTTCAGGTTTGGGTGTTAAAATGGCAAATCATAGACACTAGAGCTTTTACAGTATCTCTTCAGGTTATTGCAGCATCATTTGAAATTCAAGATCTCAGTGTAATTTAGCTCTTCATTTCAAACTCAGGTATTTTTAATTTTCAACCTGATATTTAGTATATTTGTTAAAATTATTGTTTGCTATGCTTTCTTAGAACCAAAAATTTATATTTCCTTATTATTAAATTTATCTTAGCTCATTATGTTATTAGGAGTATAGAGTACCATTTTCTGTGTTAAGATGAATGTATCCACAAAGCCTACATCAACACTGCACCTCTATATAAATGTAATTGTAATCTGCAATATTTTTTACAAATCCCATCCTATATTTGGTCCTTAATAATAAAATTTTAAAGAGTAAATAAATAATAATTAGCACAATTTGGAAAGAACATATAATGAAAAATCTGCTTTCATTTAAAAATGAAAATATTAATAAAATATTATATCATGTGGTGTCTTAGATATAGAGTGATTTGAATTTAGCAGACTACTGAATAAAAATATCGATCTCAAACTCATTAGTTTAGTTTGTTTTTGTTTTGTACCCTCTTTATTAATTATGATATGACTATTTGGACTGCTCCAGGAAACAAAAATATGTCCAAATAAGGGAAAGTTATGCAAAACCAGAAAAAAAATGGATTTAAAAATACTTAGATTTCCAAACCATATTTTTTCTTTTGTAATTGCTTGTTTTTATGTAGGACATTAGCATTTTGGACATCACTTTACTCATGAGAAATAGATATACTAACTGACCTCATATTTTGGTTGAAAATTAAATAATATTTTGAGTACTTCACAAATTCTCAAGTCCTTGAATAAAAGAAGGGTTCTTTACATATATTCAATGATATAGTGTTACCAAAAAAGACTTCATGATTGAAAACCTCTACTCTAAGTCTTGAATTTGGTCTATAAAGGAACCAACCCATTATCAAAGCCAAAGTTAAAGACCAGGCTGTGATATCAGATGATTTTATTCTTGTCCAGCTTTCATGACAAAAAGATAAAAGAGTAATAATGTTTTATTCCTCTATTATGAGACAATGGAAATAATATGGCCTGCCTGATGTAGTTTTTGTGAGGATTAAGTGAATTAACATGGAACATGCCACTACAGTTCCAATTTTATAATATATATCACATAAATGTTACTGGTCGGATGAGAACAATGAATGATGATGAATCCCCTTCCCTCTTCGATATCATGAACCTAGGCAACTTCTTTTAATATAATGTCAGAGAGATTATTAAAAACAGTAACCTTGAATATTTTTCCTCTTAGCGAACGATGTTCCAGACTCTCAGAGATTCCAACATCTCTGCGTTCCAGGTTTCTGAGTTCATTCTGATGGGATTTCCAGGCATTCACAGCTGGCAGCACTGGCTCTCCCTGCCCCTGGCTCTGCTCTACCTCTTAGCTCTCAGTGCCAACATCTTTATCCTGATCATCATCAATCAAGAGGTGACACTGCATCAGCCTATGTACTATTTCCTGGGCATACTAGCTGTGGTAGATATGGGTCTGGCTACCACCATCATGCCCAAGATTTTGGCCATCTTATTGTTCAGTGCTAAAGCCATCAGTCTCCCTGCGTGCTTTGCTCAGATGTATGTTATACATTGTTTCGTGGGCATGGAATCAGGTATCTTTGCTTGCATGGCTATAGATAGATATGTAGCCATTTGTCAACCACTACGTTATCCATCAATAATTACTGAATCTTTTGTAGTCAAAACAACTGTGTTCATGACACTCAGAAATACCTTAACTATTATCCCCATTCCTGTGTTGGCTGCTCAAAGATACTACTGCGCACAGAACCAAATTGAGCATTGTTTGTGCTCTAATCTTGGAGTCACTAGTCTATCCTGTGATGACAGGACAATAAACAGCATCTACCAACTACTCCTGGCCTGGTTACTCATGGGAAGTGACCTGGGTTTGATTATTTTATCATATATTTTGATACTTCACTCTGTGCTGAAGCTGAACTCAGCAGAAGCTACATCCAAGGCTTTAAGTACCTGCACATCCCACCTCATTTTAATCCTATTCTTCTATACAGTTGTCGTCGTTATTTCTATCACTCATAGTGCAGTAATGACAGTTCCCATCATTCCAGTTCTTCTCAATGTGCTACACAATGTCATTCCTCCAGCCCTCAACCCAATGGTATATGCACTCAAGAACAAGGAGCTCAGGCAGGGCTTATATAAGGTTCTTAAGCTAGACATCAACAGAAACTAATGTATAGAGGATGCTCACTTTTCTAATTTCTCCAGATATATACCCAGTATAATATCTAATAAGTACTCAATGGCAGAAGAACTAATAAAACAGGGCATGGTGGCAGCTGTCAGTTATAATGTATCAGTGGCAACAACTAAAACATTTAAAGAAAGGCGATACGTATTTGAAATCTTTAGATTTCAAGCAAAAATCTAAATCAAAAAGAGCCGCATCATGATGCTTAGTGCCTGAAAGGATGCAAGTGAAATATGCTGTCTGAATTTCCTCAGACCTCTCTTTTCTTTTTACACCTAATCTTTCTTTGCAACTTGTGCACTCTTTTTATTTTTCCAGAGTGTTTCTCATTTCACAAGGATGAAAATACTGATTACCATGAAAGATTACATTGATTATTTCAAGACATTTTATGATCAGTTGGAATAATATTTTTCTATTACAAATGTCCAGTGAAGCATTCTCATTATTAATGTTTGGTCTGGGAAATGCTTTTTGAAATAAGTAACCATCATCTAAGAGTCATATTCTTCATGCATCACTCCATAGAGGAATAAATAATGCCCTGGGACACCAGCTAAACAAGAATTAAAAATTAAGAGAATAGTACACTTTTAATGAACTATTAAGATATTGCTATGTGAATGTCTTGAGGAAAAAAAAACTTTATAAACATCAACATGAATAGATGTTTTATAACTTGATAAAACTGTAAAAATTGTATATGATTAGAGCACCTTTATATTTTTATACTTTGAACTCAGTATATCTAGAATTATTAAGCTCCTTTAGGGCTTGTGTACTTGGAAGGTGACCTCCACCTACCACAGGTTCTATGTTAATAAATTGGGATTAAAAGGCAGTTTCCAGAAAAAAAAGGAATGTTACTGGGGACAGCGGGCAATGAGGAAGCAAAACAATAACACATTTATGTAATTTATTTTGCAGTGGGAATGCCCTCATAATTTCACTGTGGCTAAAATATATACCAAACATCATGAAAGAAAAATATATCAGGACTCTTTTCTGTACTGCCAATGCCATGATTATACTATCCTTAAAAAAATTCTCAGTGGTCATAACAAAACTTATGGTCATGTTCAGGAATAAATTTTTTGTCATTTTTGAAGACTTTTATTCTTCTTTCCCAGACTGTTCATCTTTTTCAAGGGGACTTCATCTACTTACAGCCATACTCCCTATTCAATTCAAGCTTATTTAGGGGCTCCTCTAAATCATCTTAGAGCCAACTCAAATATGTTTTTTATTTACTGTTTATTGTTTATTTATTTACCCTGCCACCCATTTATCTGTTAAATTGAGATAGATTGCTAAAATGCTGGTGATAAAATAGGAAAAAAGTAGAAATTGGGTGGAAATAGGGTCTAAAGAAAATACGAACAAGAAAAAAAATCTAATTGTAAAACTCACAAAGAAATTCATACTATGCTCCTTAAAAAATGCTACAATTGAAATTCAAATGTTCTTTCACCCATCTTAGCTACAAAAAGTAAGAATTCTGAATTACAAATTTTATAAAAGCTTCATCAAAACAAGTGTTCTAGGGAGCCCAACATTGCTGATACTGAGATGGGAGATGTGGTATTTTGCATGAGTCCTAATCAATACAACACAGTGATGTGATTTATGACATTCCCAATAACATATATGTAATAAAAATAATTGATGTTTCTGTTGTTATATAGTGTATTTCCTAAGACCAAGGAACTAACAAGAAAAAAGATTTAGTAAAAGCAATTTTATAAGGGTATAATACTGATATCAGTGTGGTCCTAGTATAAAGTTCTCTATTATTTTTTCTCATTTGAGTGTAAAGGTACCAATATATAGTTGAATACAAAGACTGGTTTTCCTTCAATCAGTCGTTCATTAACTTGACATCTATCTTGACTTTTTTATATATTTAAGATCATCAGTACTAATAGGAATTAGGGGTACAGCTAGTATAAAGTGTATTTCTATTTAAGGGATATTTCATAATTTTTATTAATTCACTAAATGATACATATAGTCTTGCCCTAGACCAAATCAAGATTTTTCATTTGCATTATTAGAGAACCTTCTTAATTCTCATGATGTAGCAGTTTATATCATATCA
>NW_006438643.1:665920-675760 GCF_000325575.1 Pteropus alecto | reverse complement strand
TGTCAAATATTTCATGAAAAGATTAATGACTTATTCATTGGTCAACAAGTCTTCTTCTTGAGAGTTGATTCATATTTTGGCAATAGTAAGCTTGAATTATAAGTTTTATCAGCATTAGAGATAAAAGTTCTTATTATGATGTAGAAATCAAAATATATCTCCAAAATGATCTTTAAAAACTGTGTAATAAGTATCTTTACATAACTTCTCTTCATCTCAAGATTTGAACTTTCCCTTGAAAAAGACTAAAATTTTCATAGATGTAAAGTTAGCACATTGTGTAATGTCAAGCACCTTCTCAAAATATATTTTGATTAATAGAAAACGTTTTCACTATAAATTTTCCTACAATTAGTGCATTACCTAGGCTACTGTTGCAAGCAGCTAAAATATTTGAGACACAAATAAAATTAACTTAAAAATATTAAGCATTGCTACTTTTTCTTCAAGTAATATTTTAATTGAGGGATAACAAACACTTAGAAGAGAACACAAATCATGACTACACAACTTGATGAGTTGTCATGAAAACACATACCAGGACAAGAAATAGATTTTCCCAGCATCTGAATTGCTCTGCCAATGTCCCTTAGTAGTTAATAACATTAAAGTAACCACTTTCTTGACTTCTATCAGCATCAATAAGGTGGACATATTTTTTTAATTTTATAAACATGCCACCTTGTTAGTAACTAAGTAGTCTATATAAATATTTGTTAATAATTCTTATACTGCAGTGAATCCTGTTATCCACAATTCCTAAAATTACTATATGACTCTTGTATGCTTTGTGGTTCTATCTTTTCTATTCTCGCATCCATTTAGATAAAAATAAATAATTGAATCAGTATTTTCTAGTTACTATTTGAACAATATAATTTTCTTCTATTCATTTTTCTCCTTTACAGACAGTAATTATAAAGAAAGAGAGAGCACCAGTTAAAAACTGTGGCTTTAGAATCAGGAAGACCAGGTTTCAGATCCCAATCTGGCCTCTTATTATCTGCATGACTCTAAAACAATTATTCTATCTTTTGGAACTTCACTAAAATGTGGATAATGTTTCCTTTTACCTAACTTGTTAGTTCTTGTACATAATATAAATAAGTAAAATAAATACTGAGCATCTCTCTTTGGGTAGGTGTTCTCTCATTTATAGTCTAATTTAAAAAGAGACACTATCCTTTGCTATGTTCTCCAAGAAAGAGACCTGAGATAAGAATTTGACTTAAACATTTTATTTGGTAGATGATGCTGGGAAACATTGATGGGAAGGAATATAAGACAGGGAAGAAAAGGAATTCAATACAAGGTATGTAAATAAGCAGGTTACTTAATGTAGGTACATGGGCTCCGTAAGACTGAGGATTTTATGGATAATGTTAGGGGATGCAGATTTACATTTTCCCACCATGAGTTGAGACAATTTGAGTATTTTTCTTCCAACTCCCACTCATGGAATGTAAATGACTTAATTCCTGGTCATTTCTGGACTTCTTTACCTGATAGCTGAAGGAAGTTCTCAAGCAGAGTCATAACTTCCAAAAGATACTATAGTAATTGTGAGTACCCAAGGAATATGGGAGGGGTACCGACAACATCTGGTATTTTCTACCACTTGAAAGATCCAAATGTATATACTACGTAACTCTAGATTTTTATGGACATTTTAAATTAGTCGTCAGTTAAAATGTTTTTTATAAAAAAAGACAACTTGCAACGAGTGTTTAGACAAATCTAAAATGAGAGCCATTCTGTTAATCGAACAAAATACAAACCTACTGCTATAGTTGATCCTGAAGGCATAATTGATAACCATCATCTCTCTATTCCACTTTTTATGATAGATTTTCCATTCCCATGAATGGAACGTCTGCTTGTTTTTGCATAGGCAAATATCCTACAACTTTATCCCCGAGGAGACTATCCTCGTTTCTACGCCCTTTTTAGTACTTTCAAGCTACACTACCTATTGATAATCACCAGATGTTGGAAACAGCAAGAAGTCTTTCACTGACCTTTTTGGTTTCAGACATTATCCTCCCAACACCATTACATGATAGCAACCATATCTCCTCATGACCATCTGGATCAGTAATTCTGCAACTAGAGTCACTCCTTTCTCTAATTTCTAGTCTATATGCCTGGTGAGCCATAGATGATCAAGTAGTAGCCATAGTTTTAGGCACTGTACCTTACCCTTGGAAATGACACCTTATTACCCATGGAGATTAATTGCGAAAAATAAATGCGTTTCTGGAAGTGATAATGATAAAAGCTACTCCTATTTCTACCTGTTGGCTTCTGAGTGCTGTGGTTTAGTTATCAAAGTCACAAGGCTTTGTGGTTACTGTACTTCAGATACCTAATATATTGAAGGACAGCCCTCAACTCCATAAAATGTCATCCTTGAGTTAGTTCCTTAGCTGTATTACTTAAGACATTCCAAAAAATAGCCCTCTTAAAACCTTTTTATTGAGATGCTTCAGTTTCACCTGGTTTGTGGACAGTTAACAGCAAGTATTAAGTCCCACTTTGTTGGACTGCAAGTGTGTTCCTAGTGTGTTTGCCTGGAAAGCATTGACAATCTAAATAAAATATCAATGGTAACATCACTGAGAATGGAATAAATTGACACCATATGCCTTTCGTGTGATGCACTAAAGGCAAAATACATGTAATATGTACTTCAAAAATGCATAATCTCAATTTAATTATGAGAAATCTTTAGACAAATCTAAAATGAAAGCCATTCTGTTAAACAAAACCTTCTAATGTGTCATTTTATAAAATTTAGAGAAATTCGGAAAAACTGTTTTGGTTTTAAAAAGATTAAAGGTGATAACCAAGTATAATTTACAATCTTGGATGGGGAAATTGAAAGAATTAGCTATGAATTTCCCCAATATAGTTGCAGAAAACGTATATCTGAGATAGATCATGGGAAATAGATGATACACATGAGTGAATGTATGATGTCACTTCTGAGTTATTTCTGAGTTGTTTTTCATTCACTTTTTTTCTGTCTAATTTCAGTTGTCCTAAATATTTGCACCTTTCTCACCCTGGAAGAGCTTTATGACACTGTCTCGGATCTGTTTTGTCTTCACCCCATAAACAATGGGGTTCACAGTTGGAGGAAGAAGAAGATAAAGATTAGCCACAATGATGTGAAGAGAAGGAGGAATAATGTGTCCTCCAAAACGATGGGTAAAGAAAGTGAAGAATGCTGGAATGTAAGTGATGATGATGGCAGATATATGGGCAGTGCAGGTGCTAAAGGCCTTCTGCTGAGCATCTGCTGACGAGAGGCTGACCACTGCCCGGAGGATCATAGTATAAGACACGGATATGCAGCAGATGTCAAACACTCCAATCAAAAGGGCAACCATCAGACCATAGATGACATTGACCTTGATGCTGGCACAGGATAACTTCACCACTGACATGTGGTCACAATATGTATGGGAGATAATATTGCTTTTGCAGAAGGGCAAACGCTTGACCAAGAATGGAAAAGGAATCATCAGCAACACACCCCTCAAGAAGGTGACAAGTCCAGCTTTGGCAATGATAGGGTTAGTGAGTATGGTAGCATAACGCAGTGGGTAACAAATGGCCACATAGCGGTCCAGAGCCATGAGCATGAGCACACCAGACTCCACACCTGTAAACCCATGGACAAAGAACATCTGGATTAAGCAAGCATTGAAGTTAATTTCCTTGAGATTAAACCAGAAGATACAGAGTGCATTGGGTAGAGTGGTGGTGCAGGTAAAGAGGTCAATGAGGGAGAGCATGGCCAGAAAGAAATACATTGGACGATGTAAGGACTCCTTATGATGAATGAGGTACACGAGGCCAAGATTTCCCACAAGAGAGATGATATACATTGTGCAGAATGGAAGGGAGATCCATACATGTGCTTTTTCTAGACCAGGAATTCCATTAAGAATAAAAGATTTGGGGGCCACATATGAACTGTTGGAAACCAGCATAACTAATTCAATAGATGAACTTATTCTCCCAGAAGTCTCTATATTGAGGAGAAGAAATTAAGAAATAGAAATTTAATTCAGATTGTCTTTGAGAATGCAAACATAAATTTGGAATAAAATTACATTAGTAATAGTATCAATAATTTTGAATAATAGTGACAATGAAATACATAATTTATTGATAATACTATATTACAGGTAATATTTTTAAAGTTTATTAAGCTATCCAAATGTAATTTTAAAACAATAATTAAAAAGTTGTAATTAATTTTTGTCATCAAACAGAAAAAGAGACTGAGGCACAGAGAGATCCAACAATGTTGATTGTTACAAAACTAGATTCAGCGACAAAAGTGATATTTATATATGACTCTAACATTCATACAATCTTTTTACATTCTGGTTTGATAGAGTACATAGCATATGATAGCAAGTTATAACTGCATGAAGGATGGTCTGGAATTTGTTTATTAAATTAATTTTGTGTGTCGATATGTAATGAGAAGATTATGGTCATTTATATCAAATAAGAGCGTATTCAAATTTCAGCTCTTTTCATACCATTGTATGACTTGCTGAAAGATATATTTCATCCTCGAAGCCTCAGTTTCTCATCTATAATGCGAGGCTAATGACAGCCACCTGAAAGAGTTCTAAAAAATAATAAGTTTAGTTTACACTTATGTCTGTATCCTGGTGGATTGTATATATTAAATCATAATGCAAGTGTAGACACTGTATGAATGTGAGTTGCAAAAACAATGGCCATGAAGGTCAATCTAACTTGATTGTACCATGAAAAAGAAAAAAAAAAAAATCTCTCTTTTTCAAATACCGTGTAATCCCCCAAAGTCATTGAGATTATCTATTTCCTTTTCATGTCCCCTGTCATTACACAATTCAAGAGAATCATATTCTCTAGACTTTCCCTTTATTCTCTCTTGAAAGTATGTTCACTCTCATTACCTCATGCATAGCCAATGTGAAGATAATTTTCAGATAATTAATTTTATAAAAAAGCTATTTCACAATTGTTGACTCCTCCTTCTAAATGCATACCGGATGTTTCTATGTTAAATTTCCATAGACAGTTTAAATTCACCATGTCCAAGACTAAACTCATCACTTCAACTTCTCTCATGCCAAAATAGGCTCCATTTCTGAGTTTAACTCCAATTCTCTTAAAACATTTCCTCATTCATCATTCCTCCATTTCTGAGGATAATAGGGCAATCATCTACAACACGATCTACCAGTACCTTTTCAGGCATTCCTTTACCTTATCGTAGGTATAATTTCTTTGTAGCTCAAAGTGTCTTAGTTCTTACTCTGTCCAGGTTTCCTCAGCATGTGTATTATCTGTACTTTATCCTCAAACAAGAAAAACTCCTATTTTTAATTCAGAAATATTTCTAATATCAGATCTTTTTTCTGTCATCACTCAATTATCTTTTAAAGACCAGCTAGCTACATTCATCTATTTCTTTGCCTCTTTTCAAAATCAAAATTGTCTTACAGTATAATTTCAAAGACATTTAAATCCACTGCTTAATAATCTCCAGTGTCTTTCCATAAATTTGAGGCTAGGGCTCAAATTTCTTGGCATGGCATTCAACAAAGTAAAATGTAGGTCTTACCTAAATTTTTACCATTTTATTTCTTTCCATATCCTAAACACCCCAAAGTGTCCTGGTTTGGACGATAAACTGTATGATCACTGTATTCTAGCATTTCATGCTTAAAATTTGCTGCATTACTTGCCAATCCCAAAATACTATAGATGCTTCAACCATGTTGCCTTTGCTTAATTTCTTTTCCTCATTGGAAAATCATTCTGCCATATATTCATCTTGATAAGTCTTCTTTGAACACTGAGCCAGAATGTCACTTCATTTAAAGAGGACTGTGTATTCCAGAGTTCAGAGTCAGCTACTGTCACTAAATTTCCTGGCCCAGGTACAGGATGTTCAATTTGCTTGCCCAAAGCCTTTAATGATTAACTCAGAGTGGAACCCAGGTTTTTCTAGCTCAAATTTCACATCTGTTTAACTAACCAAATCCTTTATAAAGAATAACAAGCAGTGACTCAGTCTTTTATTTTCTCGTTTGTTTGTTTTTGTTTATTTATTTGCTTGTTTGTTTTCATTGGAGGAATATGAGGTTTCATGTTTCTAATTTGAGACCTCTACATCTCCTGCTTCTTATAATTTTCCTAGTCCAGTATTTCAGCCACTTCCAGATAAAGAATAAGAGGGTTGTATGGGATGATTTATACATTCTCTTCCAAAGGGGAAGGTAATTTGGTTACGAGTATGAGCCAGACGTACCCCAAACCTCCCTCACTTCCTTGTTTTTACCTGTGGTTCTGGGGAAGGAGACAGAATATGGAAATGTATTGGAAGTACAATAACGACAAAAGCACAGGAAAAGAAGTCCACCTCTAGGTCTTCTTTTAGTTTTGCACTGAGCCTGAGTGAAAGAAACAGAGCAGCACACTGTACTACAAAAAGCATATCACATCAATATATGCTACAACCATACCGCCTTATATCAATCACAATTTCTCTTTCCTCCTTAATGACAATAGGTTCCATTACCTGATAGTAGTATCCGAGCCTCCAGGATCTAGTGAAAAGTGCAGTGAGTGATGCTGTCACTGCTGCTTCTGCTGTTTCTTCATCCCGCGCTGGGCAGCCATTTGACACAAAGTGTGTGCAGTACCCATTGTTGCCTCGGGCTATTTAAAACAGAAAACAGGCTTCTTTAGATTGTCACTTGATCCTAGTGCCCAGAAAAATCAGAGTGAATCAGATATTGCTTAAGACCCAGGAAGACCGAAGAGGCTTGTTTCTTTTACTTCATCCTTAATTTCATGGTATGTTTCTCTAAAGATGGTCTATGACAACATTTTAAAAGCGGAATTCAGGGTCGAAGACACAGAATAAAATCCTATTAGTCATCTGAAGAATCCTCTCCCTCATCCTCTGGAGAAGGAGGTCAAGAAAAAGCTGGATTCAGAAAAGAGAATTCTAGATTCTCTGAGACTCTATCATCTTTTCTTTGTTACTGTTGTTCTGAAATGGTCTTTTTGAAATGTCAAATTCAAATTTTTAGTGACACATAGTGTTACCACTTAGCCTGAATATTTCAAGCGTATAGACTAAATATAGTTAAACAATTCTATTTGTTACCTTTTTTTTTTGAGTTTCATTAAGTAAACACTCTGTGCCAGGCAATAAACCCTTTGGCATGTAGCACAAGGCCTTTCTATGCCTCTACTCTACTTATTTTAGGTTTATCTTGTGCAAAAATAGCCAACTTGAATATCAACTCAAATATTTATCCGTATACCTAGAGAAAAAATAGTAGCAATAGTTTTTGGTGGTCTATATTTACCTATTTAAATATATTTACCTATTTATTATTTAAATTGATTTACAAAGTTAATTACATTCCTATGATGCTACTAATTTAATACTATCATAACCTTTTTTATCTAATCAAGATTCAGTATATTTGATAGCTTGCCGAAAGATACAGAATTCCGTGCTCTCTACACTAAATACTAATGAAACACATCCTCTTCTCTCTTCAGCCAAACCAGGTTTTCTACTTGAAAGTCCCTTTCTGCTACCCTCATATTTTCTCCATTTTCATGATGACGATAACTTGGGGACCTGTGCTAGAACTATTTGTATATTTATCATAACCCTTTACTAACCTGTGAGATGTTTTAGTATATAAGCCAAATCTGCCACTTATTTTACCCCATGAATGAAGACCGTACCTGGATTAAAAAAGAAGTAAATTGGAGTTAAAATGGTTAACTTCAAGTTGTGTGCCTGAATTGAAGAAAGGAAAGTGAGTGGGGGAAGGGTGGCTAGTTACTTGGAGGTAAAAGGAAGTACTGATTTATCTTTTCTTGATTTGAAGGGTTGAGTTTATTATTGTCTAATTCTCTGTTGCGGTCATTATACAATATATTCGTAAAACTGAATAAATGTAAAGAGAATTTTCTATACTCTAAAGAAGATTTTGAGAGCATCTAGCTTTTCCCACAAAAGAGCACACATATCTTGCTGGCACTATCTTGATTTTGAATGTAGAATGAACATATTCTTCCTAATCACCAACGACATTCTCTATAAGGCAATGCCCTTGATTTCTGTGATGACACAGGCAGACTGGAATAAGATTAGGCTTTATCACACAATAAGCCTAGGATCAAAATGTCTGAACATCATTACCATACCCAAAAGGTAGCTCCAAAAAAGAAGGAACGTGAAAGGTGCTCATGCCAGGAATAGGGTCCAAGAATGTTTATAATGGCAGCATACTGATTTCATTTTATAAACCTTAAATCATAAGTGCTCACTCTAGCTGACTTCCCACAGGAAACAGGCATATAATCTCATATTCTCAGGACTCCCAAGTCTCAACGTAAAACAGGGCATAAGAGCTCTCAGGGACCACAGAGCCCTAAAGGGAAAGCATCATACAAAGCTTCATATTTTGGGAAAAAAATTAAATCTCCAATCATAGCTGGCCCCCAAACGATGGC
Source organism: Pteropus alecto (assembly GCF_000325575.1). Lineage (NCBI taxonomy): Eukaryota > Metazoa > Chordata > Mammalia > Chiroptera > Pteropodidae > Pteropus > Pteropus alecto. Next base: position 667,201 of record NW_006438643.1, on the reverse strand, counting down.
AGTCTAGAAAGTAATTCTCATTTTAGGCAATTAAAAACAAAGCAAAATGCATATGTGTGTGTAATTTTATAAAAGTGTTTATTTCTTAATATACATATGATGTATTATTGAATTATTATTGTATTATTGTTACAGTCTTATAGAGATTAAAATGGTTTAGTACCCATAGAAGTCTGTAGACGATAACAAACTGTAATTCACACAACAGTTAGATGGAAGAGAAGTATTCAAGTTCAGGTGTATCATTCTGCAAAGATTGTTATTCACAACTGCATTGCACTGACTATTACACAACAGCATTCTGCCTCCTGTATGCTATAACTAATTCTAAACCCTGTCAACCCTATAAGTCATGGCCTTAGGAATCTCATATATCAGGAAACTTTTGACAAACAGAATCTCAGGAGAATCTCTTGGTAATTTGACACACCTCAGGCACTAGTTTAGGCCAAGCTTGACTCAGACTTTCTCAAACAAAGAACAATATTAACATAAATTTTTGAATCCTCTCACATTCATTTTATCTCATTTACCTAATACTAAACCTATTTGCAGTTATATGATAGGAAAAAACAAAGAATTTTCTAATTTACTCTTATTAGTTGAATCTCTTGTCCATTTCTTCCTAAGTCCACTCATAAACATAGAGACATCATCTTTACTATACATCTTGGCACATATTTTTATACCCTCCTCACTCATATTAATAACAGTATATAAGCAAATTTCATTTAGCCTTTCATACCTTATCATACCTTTCATACATTATTATGTATATCATTAAAACATAATAATGCATAATATTTGTAAGCATGTATACCTGCTTAATATAGTCTTTAATTAGAAAAACAGATCAAAAGCAATGAAGACTTTAAAGTATATGTCATTCAAAGATTTTCTACCTTGAACATCCTAGAAGAGCCCAGGATATGGAGCATGTCTGCTATCCGTTAGCTTGCTATTTATGTCATTTAATTATTATTTTATCTAATGCTAATAATATTGTAATTCAGCATATTTCAAGAGGAAGGCTCTCCTCTAGGTTTTTCATTTATTTTAACCCTCCACTCTGGAATGAATTTATACTTCACCAGATTTCTTTCTTTGTTTCTTTCCTTCTTTCTTTCCTTCCTTCTTTCCTTCCTTCCTTCCTTCCTTCCTTCCTTCCTTCCTTCCTTCCTTCCTTCCTTCCCTCCCTCCCTCCCTCCCTCCCTCCCTTTGTTTTCTTTTTTTTTTAAATTCTATCATGTATCCAAATAGCCGCCTCTTATTAACTGAAGA
>NW_006438643.1:648795-665780 GCF_000325575.1 Pteropus alecto | reverse complement strand
ACACCTGCAGCACCTGGTCTTCCTAGGTGGTCTCCCATCCAAGTACCAACCAGGCCCAACCCTGCTTAACTTTATACCTCACCAGATTTCTAGTAATTGAAGACCCACTACGGGCAGACACCCTGTTGTATAGTGCTCGTTTCATTTTATGTACTTCGTTGAGAGGATTCCTTCACTACAAAAGAAAAATCTAGATTTGCTAGGTTTCTGCCTATTGTAGCTGCCTGTTCTAGTAGAAAGAGGTTCTATTACATCCGATTCCTTCTTACTGTTTTCACTTTTCAGTAGCTGGCATTCATTTCTACATACTCAAGGGATGACATCAAATTGTAGTCACAATGTTCTCTGTTCCCTTCCTTCAAATCCCTTCACTTTGGGGAGAATTGTTTAGATTTGATGAAAGTCTACCAAATTAAATTACAACTTTAAAGAAATCTGTAATTTTACTGAGATAGAGGGAGTAGAAATGGAGAAACAAATTTAACAATGCAATGTTTCAAAATGAACATACAACCCGACCTTATTACAAAAAAAACATATTTTGAACAGTCTCTAGCACAGATGATTCCAAAATTGTTTACTTAATATTTTTGAGAGAGCTTTGAGATCCATATGTGCCATGTAGATAAGTTATGACAAAAATTCTGAAGCTAGAATTGAAAGGCTCTGGGAAGTCAGAAATTATTTCAGATTTATACTACATAGGATACCAGACACAGTTCATACCTTCAATCACAAAAAAGTTGGTAAAATATGGGGCTAATTATTGAAGTTTTTTCCCTTCCCTCTGTGCAAATATAATTTAAATATGTCTAGTTTCAACAAAGCTAAATTTACTTTCTCTCCCACCAGAGACCTATGGGAAGGACATCTATCTGTGAAGCCCCAAACAAATATTCTCCTTTTTCTCGGAAAAATCCCCAGGAAGCCACTACATGTTATTAAATAGGGTTCCGAACCAATGCTGTGCAGTTTTTCTGAGTAATATCAGTCATTAATGGAAATGTAAAAACGTCTGGAATCCAGGCGAGTTTGGGTGACACACAAAAAATATGTAAGCTGCACAGAAAATTTGCAACTAAATAGGAGGAATTCGAGGCAGAGGGTGGTCAAATAAGGAAAACTGGAGTATCTCACTCTTGACTTCTAAAACCAAACGGAGCTGCCTTGAAAAGGGAGAGGTGGGAAAAAATTAAATGTAGTTTAGGCACTGGAGGAAGGAGGCTCCATGATGCTGATGTGACAAAGACAAAGGGATATTATAAGCACATTTCAGCACAATAATAGATGGAGAAGTCTTCTTCTGGAATTGATAAGACCTCTACCAATGAAAACTAATTAGTGGAAAATTTGGAAAAAATTCCAGTGACCATGTAGCCCAACTTCTTCACTACATTCCTGACACATGTCATTCTCTGTTTGTTTGAATGCATTTGATGATAGTAATCTTGTTATCTTACTAGAGATTTCTATCTGCATGAATGAAGAACATTCTTTGAACTCAAGTCTACTTTCCTACATTTTTCTATTTATCGTAATTGTGCCCTTAGGATATGAAAGATAATAGAAAAGGCCATTGTGTGCATCTTCCCCATTGTACTCATCCCAATTCTAAATAACTACAGTTTCATTTTTTTCAGTCTTTAAGATTCCAGATATCTTAAAACCATGTTTGCCTTTTTCTTATGCACTATTATTTTTCAATATGCACACTAATTTGTTAAGCATTTATGCACAAGCAAAAAAAACAAACAATAAGAAAAAGAGAATGGAAAGTTTTAAACAGTTGAATAATAGAAGCTTTCCATTTTGGAATAACAATTTTATCTGCAGTGCAGAAAGTTCAGAAAACATTTTTTTCAAAATATACTATTGGTAAAAGTGGCTAAACATGCAGAAAATATATTAAAAATATAATATGTACAGTATAATATAAATGTAAGTTAAATTTTGGCATCATATTTTATACTTCTGGTATATATAATTTATTATAAAAAATGAAATGAATGAGAAGTGGAAATAAAAAAATAACTTTATGAAGAATGATAAGTTCTGTCAATGCCTAAGCTTAATACAAATATTTATGAGCAAAAGTAATAGATTATAGGCCACACTACTATCTCTCATTTAAAAAGCTCCTTGGAAGATTTTGATGCAATTGAATGTAACCAGTTTGGGGATCATGGTCTTTAAATTAAAAACTTCTGTTCTATAGTTCATCAAAGTTTTAAATTATTTCCCTAAAATTTAAATCTAAAAGGAGAAGATTTTTACTAAGGCCCATATGTAATTATGGAATATAATTGCATTGACTTAAATTTTATCAAAATAATTTTAAGTGTATTGTACAAGTTTTCAACAAAATCAAACTTTTTTATTTAAATGAATGTTGCCTTTTTAAACAATCAACTCGGGAGTCTCTGTATTCTTTTCTAATAATATTGCTAACACAAAAAGATCAATAAAACAACCACAAAGTTAATACATTAACATTGAATTAAATGCTAATATAAGAAACTTCTGAAAATATATACACCTGAATTTAAGTTTCAATAACATTGCTTTTGAGGGTTTAAGCGAGAGGTGAGTTTGTGGGTGTAGTGTTACTTTATTTTCTACTTTATGTCATTTCCCACAAAAGGTTGAAATATAAAAAGATTTTTCTTCAATAAAAGAGAGGATTGTTAAAATGATTCAATCTGTGTATCATATAATAAAATTTGAGGACAAATGTTACCTTGTAAAAATGTTTGCCAACTATGCCAGAAAATGGATTTATATTTTAGTATTGAAAGTGCCTAGCAAACGATAAAATATGAACTAAGACCTCCTCTAAAGATGGATAAGTAGGTGAATGAATAACCAAGCTATTAGAAAAACAATTGACCAAAACTACTTTAAAATATGTTTATAATAAACAAGTAAAGTTAATTTTATTTCAAGCCACAATACTATAGAGATTGTACCTGGCTGAGTAAAACAGAGCATATAATAATCAGTTCTTATAGAGAGACAGCCCTCTAACTGTGTATGGAAGTGAAAATCAACACAAATACTATGGAGATAATTTTTCCAACCTTTATCAACATAATTAAAATTGTCCATGCCTTTTGATCCTGCAAACTTTAATCCTATTCCTAATTATCAGTAATGCGAACAGAGTGGAATAGGATATCCATAGAACTACTTTTGATAGAAAAATATGGCAAACGATTTATTTATTTATTTGACAAATGATTTAAATATTCAAGAGTAATGAAATGCTTAATTAAATTTGGTATAGCTATTGGGTAGAAAGAAGTTTTAACTATTAAAAATTATAATTTCAAGACATAGAATGGCAAGAGAAAATGCTCATAAATTAACACTAAGTAAAGAAAAACTACTTAAAACTCTATGTAGTCTGAAATTTACTGCAAAACAGAATATTATACATAATAATTATAAAATGAATAAATGAAATACAGACAACTTTTTAAAGTGGTTATTCCTCTGTGCTGGAATTACAAGTGATTTTTCAACTTTTTGTATACTTTTCTATAGTTTTCAGATTTTCTACATTAAGGATGCATTTCTTTTGTAACTAGAGAAAAAAATTAAAATAATGTTCATCTTCAGCAGGCTTAGTGATCACATGTCTCACTTGAGAAAAGGGATTAAACTTTAATGCATTTTGTTGTTGTCGTTGTTGTTGTTTCTCTTTCTACTCAAAAACTTCTAAATACAGATCTATTATCACCAGGCCCAAAGTTCATTCTTTTTCAATGAAGATACCTCTGAGACATCTGGAGACTCAGTCATCCTGGGACATCTTGCTGGAGGTTCTCCAGGGAAACTAAAAATTCTATGTAAAAAGATTCCATCTGGATTTTGAAGAACTCCTAAGGATTCTCAGCCATGAATAGGAATTTGATTGTGCCTAACACTAAGGTGAGTTTAGGCAATTCTCAAAAATACCTATTTTTGGAAAAGTAAAGACATTACTTGCTAAGAATACAGTGGACTAGAATATGGGGAACAGTTAAAAGGCAGTATTAGCAAGGAGCAATGCATTTCTCTTTCTCTTTCACTTCTAAAGAAGTAGTGGCTCTTTTTCTTTCTCCATAGCTTCCACTAGACGTAGTCTCATTTTCCACTCATCTCATTCATCTCAACATGGTGTACATATAAAAGATGATAGACTCTGGGGATTTTAATCTTTATGGTTCCCTGGTCCAGTATTATGAAATGATTCTTCATGTGATGACATTTCTGAGGGGTTTACCAAAACTCTCATAGGAAGAGACCATTTACATAAGATGCAGTTACCTTAGGAACCAGAGACCTTGAGCTTTTGAAACTTGTATTCCTTTGTATCATCATCTTTTCAAGGTGGTTTTATGTACTCTGTCCAGTGGATGTGGACATAACAGTGATTGCCAGAATTTTTAAGTAACAGGAATCTATGCCTTGTGGCTTCACAGCAATGTGATACATGTCATCACATTGTAAATTATCTGTTTAGTTCTGCTGGATGGTTGGGAGTGTTTGGCATTGACTTTGCCACATGGGTAAGCTCAGGACTATTCCAGAACTTAAGGACCATTTTATTTTTCAATTAAAATAATTATTTTAACCATTTGTAAACAAACTTTCCTCAAACATCTTTAAATCTGTAAATTTCTTGGAATATTATTCAATCCTTTCTAATGCCTCTATAAGAAATAGCAATCCAATGATATGATATTGTCTTTGTACTGATTAACTGTCTAATAACAACAAAAGAAACATTATTTAGATTAAAGCAATATAGACAATAAGTAATCCTTATAACTTCAAGGGCTTCCTGAGAGTAAATCTTATATTGAATATGGATAAGGAACTCAAACAAACAAAAACCAAAAAACATGGAAAGGCAGGGAATCCAAAAGGAAAGGCTGATAATCTGATTGAATTCAATTCTTTAATAAGATTTTTACTAAAATTTTATAAAACTTGCTAATAATTTAGAAGTGAAAATACTTTGTTTTCAAGAATTTCTTTTGAAATTTGACAGTGTGGAAAAGCATGATATTGACAACAAATAAACAGAGTTTGAGTACCAAACATATCAAATTACTAATTCAAACGTTCATTCATTCACATATATTTCATTGAGTATCTAAAATGTATTACCTTAAGCAAAATATATGGAACATTACTGGAAATTTTTACATAAATTGTTAGCTTTCATTATAATCTTCAAGGCAGGACAAAACATCTTGATGATAAGAACTAGTCAGATTAAGGTAATACTATAAATATAACCATGATTTTAGTGACAAGACTCATGTACAATTAGTGTGGAAAAAGTCTGACAAGAGAGACTAGAAATGGGTTATTGGAAGGAAGAAGACTATTCTAGCACAGTGCAGAACTTTTTATTGAAATGTGGAGTGCAAAATTTGTGCTAGGAGAGATGAAGAAAGTGAGAATAGTTACTTAGACAAAATATGCAATGGGGCATTGAGTAGGGTAAGACTGTACTGTTTAATTATTTTTAAATATCATAGTTCAAAAACTCTATTGCTAGAACTGGAGAAAAAAATTATCCTAATTTTTATAGCAAGGTGAATGTTCCTGTATTTGTGGGCCTTATTGTCCAAACCACTCTCTCTTATCTGGTCTCTAATTCTCTCTCTCTCTCTCGCTTTCTCTCTCTCTCTCTGTGATGCAGAAAGAAATTGTTGACAAAGTAAAATGCCCACCACCTTCAACCATTATGTCTGGAGCCAATAGCTCCAGTCCGACCCCGGGATTCTTTATTTTGAATGGTGTTCCTAGGCTGGAAGCCGCACATGTCTGGATCTCCCTGCTATTCTGCTTCATGTACATCATTGCTGTCCTGGGGAACTGTGGGCTCATCTACCTCATCAGCCATGAGGAGGCCCTGCACCGGCCCATGTACTACTTCCTGGCCCTGCTCTCCTTCACAGATGTCACCCTGTGCACCACCACTGTACCCAATATGCTGTGCATATTCTGGTTCAGCCTCAAGGAGATCAATTTTAATGCCTGCCTGGCCCAGATGTTTTTTGTCCACATGCTGACGGAGATGGAGTCCAGGGTGCTCGTGCTCAAGGTCCTGGATCGTTATGTGGCCATCTGCTACCCCTTGAGGTATTCCACTATTCTCACCAACATTCAGTGACTTTTTTAATTAAAGTGATAATAATATTTCATTTATAGATTCATTTAGCTTTTCTGTATAATAATCAATCTGTAATAATTAGTTTTAATTATTTATGTTCATTTCTTTACCACTTTTGGCCTTATTTACCTAGACGGAATTTCACAATGATGAATAAAAATTGTTATAGCTGAAACTCTAGGTTATTTTTGATCTCATGCCGCATGATGTTTAACGTATGTTTTATTAGCTTTTACTAGACACAGAACCGTTCTATGATTCTTATATGATACATATTATTCTGTCTCTTTGTTTATGTCTCTCTATATATCTGTCATTTTCTTTCTCTCTCTTTATACAAATATATATGCAAATATAGATAGATATAGAGTTTTATTAAATTTATTATGTATAAATGTATATATACATATATAGTTACATGAAACGTAATGGATATACACATATATAGACATATGCACTCATATATTCGAACACACATATATACACAAATACATACCTGGGTTGAACATATATATAGTCAGGGTGGCAGAACAGTAATATTGATATTACAAGTGTTTTAATATACTTTTTGAATTTTATGATTATATACTTAGACCATTATTTTATAAATCAAAATTAATGAAAAACAAATAATTCTCTGACTATTTGAACTCTATCAGAATGCACACCTGGGGGAAGGTATTTAACATTAATACTCATTGTTTTTCACTCCTGCTTAAAAAGCTGGAAAATATCTAAAAATAATCTCAGAAGTCCCAAAGGATCTTTATTCTCACCAGAACCTTCTACTATGTCTCACCAGAGACATCTACTATGGAGAGCCAATCAGGTACATATACTCAAGTATGGAGAAGCTTCAAAGGGTACAGAAACGCTATGCAGAGGTGGAGCCTGGTAAGTGCAGGGCTCTTAGATGCTCAGGAGTCTCAGTCATGCCCATGAGTCCAGTCTTTGCTAACACTGAGGTGAGTTTGGATGATTCCCAAAGACTTGACTTTCCCCAGATGTAAAGCTTGTAGTATAAGAAATACAAGTTTTTGAGACATGGTCGATTGGAAGCTCAGTATTACTTCTTGACTCCAATCAGAATAGATGGCCACTCATTTGGGGACTTATAAGAGAAGCAGTTTTCCCCTAATTTTGAAATAAATTTAAAACTACCTTATAATTCAATAAAGATAGAGAAATCTAGATAATAGTAGACTCCAATTAGAGGGAAACATGAGTTTTTGCCTGAATTAATAGATATCTATATTCAGAACTGCTTCTAGTAGAAATGGTCTTTGTGGATGAGTAAAAAGTAACTGAAGACTAGACTTGAATCCTAACAGGAACTTAAAGGAATTCCTAGAAGGGGCTTCCTTATAGAAAAATTCCCATACAACTCTATGTCTGTAAATAAGTCCAGGAATAGGACTCCACTATAACACAGATAGGTTCTTTCTGTGTAGGGAGCTCCTTTAGCTAAAGGATGACTTTCTGTATCTGTACACATTTGTTCTATCTATTCCTTAAGATATTATTAAGTTTCTCTGTCCCATCATGAGTTGTTTAAACTAGTTATTCCCAGTTTATGCATTTATATCTCAGGATTAGGATCAGTAAATTAGGATAACAGATATAGATCGATAAGCCCATTGGTTCAAAGTCAAAGTCAAATAAACTTAAATTTGAATTATGGCTCTAACACTTCTTAATATTTATGGACTTAGACATTTTATTGGCTAACCCCATACTTACATTTTCTCTTATAAAAAATGAGGATAATATCATATGTCCATGGCATTGTTGTGAATTTAAATATAGGACTTAACCTCCATTGAAATAGTAGCTCAATGAGTGGACAGAGTTTTGTCAGTTTGAGTCACTAATATATCTCTAGAAACTAGACTGATATCAGGAATGTGAAAGGTAATAAATATTTGTTAAATAAATAATATATGTTTTCGTACATAATCTGGCAATTATTATCCACTGACCACTTACTAGATGCCAGGAACCTCTTGGAAGATTAATTCTCACTTAACTATTATAACACCTTAGTAATATGTATATTTTTCACCCCACATGCACTTTATGAAAATTGTAAAAAGAGTGGTTTGAGACTTATTCAAGTCCATCCAGATAGCTAGTATTAGAAACTCTTGGAGTCTGAGTGTCCGTGTGTCTATAAGTAAGCATGCAATAAAACTCTGTTCTCATATTTTCAAAGAGCAGCCAACTCATCTATTTAGTTTTCCTTCTTTTGGATGTATTATAAGTTTAAAAATAGCTCACTTGATAGGAGAATTCATGTGCGTTATTTGAGAATAAACTGGCAGGGAAAGTGTAAAGAGAAATCCTTTATTGAAGAGGGGGAGAAAAGACTGGCACTGAGTTTATCTGTCTGTCAATTTGCTTGCTTATAATTTGAGTGTGGATCAATTCTTTAGTTAAATAGTGTTGATGCTTAGAGAGTTTTCTGTGATAGATGATCAGTTTTGGTTTACAAGCCAGATACACAGAGACAAAAATACTTCCTCCTCTGATATCCTAATAGCACAGTCTTTTCTTTTCGGTTTTATAGCTCTAGTGCCCTCTGGCTACCTTAGAAAGAGGAAGACACCAGAGGTGGCATCTAATGCACATCAGTTGTCTTTGCAGATATCCTAGTGGACACATTTTTTCTTACCTAGAGTTAGCAGGAGCCTTACCGGGGTTTAGCTGAACAGGATGTCCATGGATTTTATTCCAGCGTTGAGACATTTATAATTTTTTCTTTTAAAATGTGAAAATATGTTTTAGTCTCTTGGAGATCCTAGTAACTAACATTTGCTTTCTAAAGTTATAAAAAAAAGGTAGTTACAATTTTTAAAATCTCATAATGTGTTTTCCATCTTAAACTGCACAATGGCACTTGAGTTACAACAGGGCTTAGAAACTCCATTTGAATTTCTCTGATATATTAATTAAGGTAAGTTTGATCACATAAACTGAGGGAGAAAAATGATAATAATAGTGATAACAATAGTAGTATTACTACTAATATTTACTGAGTATTCACTGTATACTAGACATAATTTTAAAACATTATATAAATTATCTTATTGAACAATCTGAGAATTTTTCTGAGCTTGGCACAATTATTATCCCCATTTTAGACTGAGAAAATTGAGGCATAAAATGGTTAAACAATTTATCAATATCACATATTAGGTAAGAAACAGAGATGGAATATCAAGCTAGATAATGTGAATCCAGGGGAATTTAATCACTTCTTATTCAAAAAATTATTGTTTGTTTGTTTGCATTTGGTTTCCAATCCCTATACTCATCTTTGAATCATTTCCTTGTCCAGAAAACCACTACTTTTAAAAACGTAAAATGCCCACCACCTGTCAACCATTATGTCTGGAGCCAACAGTTCCAGTCTGACCCCGGGATTCTTTATTTTGAATGGTGTTCCTGGGCTGGAAGCCGCACATGTCTGGATCTCCCTGCTATTCTGCTTCATGTACATCATTGCTGTCCTGGGGAACTGTGGGCTCATCTACCTCATCAGCCATGAGGAAGCCCTGCACCGGCCCATGTACTACTTCCTGGCCCTGCTCTCCTTCACAGATGTCACCCTGTGCACCACCACTGTACCCAATATGCTGTGCATATTCTGGTTCAGCCTCAAGGAGATCAATTTTAATGCCTGCCTGGCCCAGATGTTTTTTGTCCACATGCTGACAGGAATGGAGTCCGGGGTGCTCATGCTCATGGCCCTGGACCGTTATGTGGCCATCTGCTATCCCTTGAGGTATTCTACCATTCTCACAAACCCTGTCATCACCAAGGCTGGACTTGCCACCTTCCTGAGGGGTGTGATGCTTGTCATCCCATTCATTTCTCTCACCAAGCACCTGCCTTATTGCCAAGGCAACTTTATTCCCCATACCTACTGTGACCACATGTCTGTGGCCAAAGTGTCCTGTGGAAATTTCAAGATCAATGCAATTTATGGTCTGATAGTTGCCCTCCTTATTGGTGTGTTTGACATCTGCTGTATTTCTGTGTCTTACGCTATGATATTGAGAGCTGTGGTGAACCTGTCATCTGCGGATGCTCGTCAAAAAGCCTTCAGCACCTGTACATCTCATATCTGTGCCATTGTGATCACCTATGTCCCGGCTTTTTTCACTTTTTTCACTCACCGTTTTGGAGGACACAATATCCCTCACCATATACATATAATTGTGGCCAACCTTTATCTGTTACTGCCCCCTACAATGAACCCAATTGTTTATGGAGTCAAGACCAAACAGATTCGGGAAGGTGTGATCAAACTTTTACTCGGAGACAAAGTTGTCATTACCAAAGATAAATAAATCATAAAATAGACATGTTGCAGGGGAGTGGGGGTGAAAAAAGAATGGAGGAGAACATTTTTTTAAAGTTTCTTGGGGTAACATTGGTTAATACAATTATATAATTTTCAGGTGTACATTATAATTTGATATATATATATATTCTATTGTGTGATTACCACCTAGAGTCCAGTTCCCTTCAGCTACCATATATTTGATCCCTTTTACCCACTTCACCCTCCTCCAAACCCCCTATATTTGACCACCTTTACACTGTCTACCTCTTCCCTCCTCCCCCACCCTCTACCTCTGGTAACCACTAATCCATTGTCCACGTCCCTGAGTCTCTGTTTGTTGCTTTTAGGTTTATATTCCACATATAAGTGACATCATGTGATTTTTCAACTTTTTCATTCTGGTTTATTTTGCCTAGCATGATTATCTCGAGGTCCATCCAGGTTGTCGCAAATGGCAGTATTTCATCTTTTCTTATGGCTGAGTAATATTCCATTGAATATATGTACCACAGCTTCTTTAGCCAATCGTCTATTGCAGGATACTTTGATTGCTTCCATGTCCTGGCCACTGTGAATAGTGCTGCTATGAACATTGGTGTGCAAATATCTTTTCAGATATGAGTTTTCAAGTCTTTGGAGTAGAGGGATTGCTGGATCATATAGTAGATCAACTCTTAGTTTTTTGAAGAACTTCCATACTGTTTTCCATAGTGGCTGCACCAATTTGCAGTCCTACCAGCAGTGTATGAGAGTTCCTTTTTCTCTGCATCCTCTCCAACATTTGTTATCACTTGCCTTGTTGATAACAACTATTCTAACAGGTATGAGATGGTATCTCATTGTGGTTTTGATTTGTGTTTCCCTAATGGTAAGTGACGTTGAGCATCTTTTCGTGTTCGTTGGCCATTTGTATGTCTTCTTGGGAGAAGTGTCTGTTCATGCCCTGTGCCCATTTTTTAATTGGATCGAATCTTTTTTTTTTAGTTATTGGGTTGTATGAGTTCTTTGTATATTTTGGATATTAGGCCCTTATTGGAGGTGTTGCTTGCAAATATATTTCCCATTCAGGTGGTTGTCTCTTTACCTTGGTGATGGTTTTTTCTGCTGTGCAGAAGTTTTTTAGCTTGACATAGTCTCATTCATCTATTTTTGCTTTTACTTCCCTTGCCTTTGAGGTCAATTTCATAAAATTCTCCTTAAGTCCAAGGTTCATGAGTTTAGTTCTTATGTTTTCTTCTATGCAATTTATTGTTTTAGGTCTTATATTCAGGTCTTTCATCCATTTTGAGTGGGCTCTTCATGCTGTTCCACTGGTCCGTGTGGCTGTTTTTCTGTCAATACCATGCCATTTTGATTATTGTCACTTTGTAATATAATTTGAAGTCAGACAGAGTGATGTCTCCAGCCTCATTCTTTTTTCTCAGGATGGCTTTGGCAATTTGGGGTCTTTTGTGCTTCCATACAAATCTGATGATCTTTAAATTTTATTTCTTTAAAAAATGCTGATGGGATTTTGATGGGGATTGGATTAAATCTGTATAATGCTTTAGGTAATATGGTCATTTTAACTATGTTAATTCTTCCAATCCCAGAACATGGAATATCTTTCCATTTCTTTGTATCTTCTTCAATTTCTTTTAATAGGGTTTATAGAGTTCATTATGTAGGTGCTTCACATGTTTCGTTAGATTTATTCCTAGGTATTTTATTCTTTTTGTTGCAATTGCAAAAGGAATTATTTTTTTCCCCTTCTTTTTCTGACACTTTGTTGTTAGAGTATAGGAACACTATCGATTTTTGAACGTTGATTTTGTATCTAGAGACTTTACTGTATTTGCTATTGTTTCTAGTAGTGTTCTTGTGGAGTCTTTAGGGTTTTCTATATAAAGAATCATGTCATCTGCAAATAATGACAGTTTGATTTCTTCATTTCCTATTGGGATGCCTTTTATATCTTTCTCTTGCCTAATTGCACTTGCCAGGACCTCCAAAGTTATATTGAATAGCAGTGGCGATAGAAGACAGACTTACCTTGTTCAGTCTCAGCAGTGTTTGCTCAGATTCCCCTGGGGCTCCGCGGTGTTTGGTATCGAAGGGTATGGGGGGAGGGGCCCTCTGGGTTGGGGGTTGGGGACTGTGGCTTTGCCTCAGTTTTGCAACTGCAGCTGGTAAAAATTAACTGTTGTTTCTGAAGTATGAAATAAGCCATAGGAACCAGAAGCAGAGAAAGCTTAAAATGCAATTTACTTAAAAATGCAAATAATTTCTCAACTATTCACATTCATTGTCCAGAATGGTATTAATATCCACTCCATCACTGTCTTAAAACTACATCTTACCCTGAATTCCAGTATTGAATTAAGCCAGTCCAATCTATAACCTCAAATTTTTTAGCCATCTTTTTTTACCCATCATAATATTATTTGCCATATTTTTTAACAGAAATGTATAAATGTATTTGGTTTCCCCCTCTCAAGTCTCACCCCTTTATATCAACGAAGACTAGGTCACCAGTTGGTTCTATATTGTCAGAAAAAGTTTTACTCTCCATACTAGGCTTTTTTGTTGTTACTGTATATGACAAAAACCCAACAAAAACTGGCTTAAATTTTAAAGAAAAAAATTCAGGGAGCAGGTATAACTTTTGTCATAGCTATGTTTTAAGTTAAAATCTTGTCACCAGAATCTATTCTTTCTTCTCAAAATTCTATGTTCTACCTGCTATATGGACTTTCTTTTCAGACTCTATATGGCGTCAACTTGAACATCCTGATTTAAATTATAATTCTTGATATATTACTTAGCAGAAAAGAGATTTTCTCTTTCAATGTCATAACAATAAAAGTTTAAGGCATACAAATTATTGCCCTTAACTGTGTCAGGTGCATACCTTAAAATAATTACTGCATCACTGGTAAACACATAGGAATCGAATATACTGGTTTACCTAGAATTGAGAGACATGTACATCCCTGATGCTACTGATTTTACCAACCCTAATCAACTACATGAACTAAGGGTAGGGATGGTTCCTCAAGGATAATTCAAGAGATCACTACCAAAAAAACAGTAATTGAATTGAGATTGGACAAACAACTATCCCATACTGTCCATCCCTTAACTGACTGCCATAAATTTTTACCAAATTATTTCCCCCAAAATGGCTCAATATAATACAATGGCTATAATAATATTAAAAGTGTGGAAAGAATTTGAATAACCACTTCTCTGAAGATACACAAATGGCCAATAAATGCATGAAAAGATGTTCACACTATTAATCATTATAGAAATACATATCAAAACCACAATGAGATATCATCTCATACTCTTTAGGATCCTAGGCAAAAACAAAAAATAAAACAAAATAAAACAAAACCACCCCACACAAAATAGCAAGTGTTGGTGAGGATATGGAAGAACTGGAACCCTCCTGCATTGTTGATATGCATTTAAAATGAAGCTAAGAAAAACAGTTTGGTGGATTCACAGAAAGCTAAACAGTTACCATTACATTCCAGCAATTCCATTCTGAGGTATATGCCCAAAGGACCTGAAAGCAGACTCAAACAAATACTTTTATGCCGGTGTTTGCTGCAACATTATTCACAATAGCCAAAAAGTAGAAGTGGCCTGTGTCTATCAACAGATGAAAAGAGAAACAAGATGAAATGTGCCATACAAATACAATGGAATATTATTCGGCCGTGAAAATGAATGAAGTTGCGATACAGGCTACAACATGGATGAATCTTGAAAATATTATGCTAAATATAACAGGCCAGACACAAAGGAACCAATGTGGTGTGATTCCACAATATTATAGAGGTACCTAGAATAGGCAAATTCATATAGATAGAAAGTAGATTAGCAGTTACTAGGAATAGGGTTCGGGGGGAATGGGAAATGGGGAGTTATTGCTTAATGGTTACAGAGTTTCTGTTTGCGGTGGTGAAAACATTTTAGGAATAGGTAGTGGTGATTTTTGCCCAACATTGTGGATATGATTAATGTCTTGAAGTATATACTTTAAAATGGCTAAAATGTAAAATTTTATGTTATGTGCTTTGACACAACTGTTTTAAAAATTTGTTAATGTACTGTAACAAGTACCACGAAATTTTATGAATTAAATGAATAAATTGTAGGAGATGTGAATTATATCTCCGTAAAGGTGTTAAAAGAAGAAATGGTCAAGAGCACTTTCTTAGGGTAAAAGATCTAAACTCTCACCTAATGTGCAAATCTACTTTCAAATAGATTTCTATCACTTTCATTCTTAAACGTAGCTCCTCATTATTGGCCCAGCAACCAATAGATACACAATAAAATGATCATTGACCCCAAATAGTCCAGATAACAGAAAAATTGTCATCTGGGGGGGGGGCGGGTTGGATGGTGCCCAATCAAATAAATAAAATACCCAGTAATCTATCTGGCTTCAAGAATAATTAGTCTGATGAACTCAAATGATCACATTGGTATGCTAATTCTGAGCTCATACTTTTCCTGAGTTAGTCATTGCAGGTTTCACTTGATTGTCTCTGGACAACCGAGTATTATTTCTATCTAGTTTTGAATGGCAAAGATGTCACATTCATAAACATGAAATAGAGAAAGATGAAGAGTGCAAAATAAGAATTTATTAGATCAGGTAAGGAAAAATTGAAAAGGAAAAGACAGAAAAAAAGAGGGAGGAAATGAAAGAAATTGAAATGTCCAGTTTGGAAAATCAGTAAAGTTGTATTTATTTACAGATGGCATGATACATTACAAGACATCCATTACATAGGAATACACACACACACTATGAAAACTAATAAAAGAGTTTAGGAATATGAAGGATACTAGATCAATATTAAAATTTTATTGTATTTTTGATTATTAGGCATGAAAAACCCAATATTAAATTACAACAGAATCGAAAAGTAAGTTTATTAAAAAATAAACTTAAGAAAATAAGTAAAAGACTTCTGTACTAAAAACTAAAAAATATTGCTGTTAGAATGTAAAGACTATCTAAATAAATGAAGAAATCTTTTACTGCTAAGATGACAATACTCTTCATATTATTCTTTAAGTCCCCTATAATGCCTATTGAAATCCCAGTAGGCTTTTAATAGGAATTAACAAGATATCCAAAAATTTTCATAGAAAGTTTAGTGGAACTGGGACAGTACTTCTCAGCTGTGGCTCTACTGGCATACTGGCCCAGGTAATTCTTTGCCATGGAGTTGGCCCTGTGCATTGTAGCCAGATTGGCAACATCTCTGGCTTCTACCCACTAGATGACAGTAGAATTCTCTAAATGTTCCCAGAAAGGGGGTGAGGTGGGGTGAGATGCTTAAAAGGTCTCCACAAGAACAACTGACTTAGAAAAGAATTGTTTTGAAATAGGTTTGAATAGAATTGTTTCAAATTTTTTCCACACAATTTCGAAAAAGAAAAACGAATTTGGAAGATTACCCTACCCAATTTCAAAGTGTTCTATGAAGGCACAGAAATCAAAAGCTTAGAGTATCAGTGCAAGAATAAACATAGACTTGTGTAACAGGTTGATGATCCAGAAATATATCCTTACATTTAGAGCAAATTGATTTTTGACACAGGTGCCAAAATAATTCAGTGGAGGAAGGGAGAGTCTTTTCAACAAATGTAGTATTGAATTTATTCATGGTTTAACAACAATAAATTTACTAAAAGTGAATTGTACACTTAAAATGGGTCGATTTTGTATGTAATTGATACCTCAGGAAATAAGGGGTTTTTTTAAGATAGAAGTAAAGATCCAGCAGATGGAAACTGATTATTCCAGTGCTGGAACCAAAGTTCAGAAATTCTTGTTCAGTTAGCAAAGGAGAATGGCAAGAAGTCAAGCAGAGAAAGTCTGAAATTTTCTCAATTTCCCATTTTATTTCATAGCTTAAAATCACAGTCATTCTGTTAATTTCATGAAAAAAAATTTTCATTCTAGGTACAACCCCTCCATCAAGTTTCTATAGATTTTATCCTACATCCTTTCCTAGCCAACACACATACATACAGAAGCACACACATATACTCATACATGCTCATCCCTTATTTCAGTATTATAAAGTCTGGCATTACCTTTACCACCCCTCAACAAAACAACAACACTCAAAAATGAACAGATTTGAGTTGTTTGACTAAGCTTTATGAAAAGATGCATTTCAAATGCTAGATCACAGATAATGGGAGACTATTAAGAATCTTCTTTCTAAATTTTTGCATAGTCTTTTATAAAATAATAATAGAAACTTCTCTTGCCATTTGTACATAGAAATATTTCCATGACTCTTAAATGAATGACAGAGAAGGAGCACTGAAGGACCAAAGAAACCTTTTAATGAGGAAGAAAGTGCAGGGACCCAGAACGGAAGGAATCCTAGTCTCTATGTTTCCCACCAAATCTCTATGTAGGAGCTTCAACTCAAGTCTTATCTGAAG
>NW_006438643.1:640155-645657 GCF_000325575.1 Pteropus alecto | reverse complement strand
TTTTTTCTTTTTTTTTTTTTTTTTTTTTTTTTTTTTTTTTTTTTTTTTTTTTTTTTTTTTTTTTTTTTTTTTTTTTTTTTTTTTTTTTTTTTTTTTTTGTAATGTCTGTCTGATTTTGGAGTCAAGGTAATGGTGGCCTCATAAAAGGAGTTAAGGAGCCTTCCTTCTTCTTGAATTTTTTGGAATAATTTGAGAATAGGTGTTAAATCTTTTTTGAATGTTTAGTAAAATTCACCTGTGAAGACACCTGGTTCAACACTTGTTTTTTGGAAGATTTTTGATTACTGATTCTATTTCATTGGTGGTAATTGGTCAGTTCAGATTTTCTGTTTCTTCTTGACTCAGTTCTGGGAGATTGTATGTTTCTAGGAATGTATCCATTTCTTCCAGATTGTCCAATTTGTTGGCATATAATTGCTCATAGTATTTTCTTTTGATCCTTTGTATTTCTGTGGAGTCTGTAGTTATTTCTCTTCTTTCATTTCTGATTTTATTTATTTAGTTCTTCTCTCTTTTTTCCTTGATGAGTCTGGTTAAAGGTTTGTCAGTTTTATTTGTCCTTTCAAAGAATCAGCTCTTGGTTTCATTAATCTTTTGTATTATTTTTCTACACTCTATTTAATTTATTTCTGCTCTGATCTTTATTATTTCCTTCCTTCTGTTCACTTTGGACTTGTTTGCTGTTCTTTTTCTAATTCTGTTAAGTGTAAGATTAGATCATTTATTTGAACTTTTTCTTGTTTTTTTGAGGTAGGCCTGTATTGCTATGAATTTCCCTCTTAAGACTGCTTTCACTGTGTCCAATAGAGTTTGAGTCATTGTGTTTCCATTTTCATTTGTCTCTAGGTATCTTTAAATTTCTTCCTTGATCTCATTAATAACCCATTCATTGTGTAGTAGCAAGTTATTTAGCCTCCGTGTGTTTGTGTATTTTCCAGGTTTTTTCTTGTTGATTTCTAGTTTCATATCATTGTGATCAGAGAAGATGGTTGATATCATTTCAATCTTCTTAAATTTATTGAGACTGGTTTTGTGTCCTAACATGTGGTCTATCTTGAAAAATGTTCCGTGTACACTTGAGAAGAATGTACATTATGCTGCTTTAGGGTAAATGCTCAGAAAATATCTATTGAATCCATGTAGTCTAGTATGTCTTTTAGGCCCATTATTTCTTTGTTGATTTTTTGTCTGGAAGATCTGTCCATTGGTGTCAATGGGGTGTTAAAGTCTCCTACTATGTGTGTATTACTGTTGATCTCTCCTTTTATGTCAGTCAATAATTGTTTTATGTATGTAGATGCTCCTATGTTGAGTAAGTATACGTTTACCAGGGTTACGTCCTCTTGATTTATTGGTCTCTTTATTATTATGTAATGGCCTTCTTTGTCTCTTATTATAGCCTTTGTTTTAAAGTCTATTTTATCTTATATAAGTACCGCTCCCCTGGCTTTTTTTTTTTTTTTAATTTATTTCCATTTGCATGAAATATCTTTTTCTATCCCTTTACTTTCAGTTTGTGGATGTCATTTGATCTGAAGTGGGTTTCTTATAGACAGCATATGCATAAGTCTTGTTTTCTTATCCATTTGGCTACCCTATGTCTTTTGATTGGAACATTTAATTCATTCACATTTGAAGTGATTACTGATAGGTATATAATTACTGCCATTTTATTATTTATATTTGTTTTTTACTTTTTTACCCCTTCTTCTTTTACAGAAGTTCCTTGTAACACTGGCTTGTTGGTGATGAGTTTCTTAAGCTTTCTCTGTCTGGGAAGCTCTTTATCTCACCTTCCATTTTAATAGAAAAACTTGCTGTGTAGAATATTCATGGTCGTAGATTCTTGTTTTTCATAACTTTGAATATTTCTTGCCAGTCCCTCTAGCTTGCAGTTGACATTGAAAACTCAGTAGATATTCTTATGGGGGTACCCTTGTTAGTAACTAGCTGCCTTTCTCTTGCTGCTTTTAAGATTCTCTCTTTGTCTCTGACCTTTGGCATTTTAATTATGATGTGTCTTGGTGTGGGTCTGTTTGAATTCCTCTTGTTTGGAACTTTTTGTGCTTCCTGAACTTGTATGTCTAATTCCTTTGCCAGGTTAGGGAAGTTTTCTGTCATTATTTCTTCAAATAGATTCTCAATCCCTAGCTCTCTCTCTCTTCCTCTTCAGGTACTCCTATGATCTGGATATTTTTACGCTTCATGTTGTCCCTTAAACTAGCCTCATTTTTTAAAATTCTTTTTTATTTTTTTTGTTCTGATTGGATGTATTCTACCTTGTCTCCCAGTTCACTAATTTGATCTTCTGCTTAATCCAATCTACTGTCGAATCCTTCTAGTGTATTCTTCATTTCAGTTATTGTATTCTTCATTTTTGTCTGGTTCTTTTTTATGGTTTTTTTGTCCTTTTTTATGCTTACTATCTCTCTGCTGAGGTTCTCATTGTGTTCGTGCATTCTCCCCCCGATTTTGTTGAGCATCCTTATAATCATTATTTTGAACTCTGTTTCTGGCAGGTTGTTGCTTCCATTTCATTTAGCTTATTTTCTGGAGTTTTCTCTTGTTGTTTCATTTGTGGCATGTTTCTTTGTTTTCTCATTTTATTAGCCTCTCTATTCATTTTCATATGTCAGGAACATTTGTTTCATCTCTCAGCCTTGGACAGATGTGGAAGGTGTCCTGTGTGGCCCCATGGCACACTATTCCTATAATGAGGGATCTGGACATGATCTTTGTGTGGAATGTGTGTGATTTTCTGTTGTCGCCAAGCCTTTATTGTTGTTAGTATATTAGTGGGTGGGATTAACACTCGGGCTAATTGTGCAAATTGACTGTACCCACAGAGTACTAGTTGCTGTGTGGAGGCTGACCCCACTGAGTGGAATTTGCCTTAGCAGGCTTGTGTACTTGTTGCAAATACCCTTTGTGGGTACAGCTAATGGGGTTAGTAAGGATTTGCTTTGTTGTGGTCTAGTGCCAGCCTCCAGATGCATTGGTTTTATGGCCCCTTGTGGGGGGCTCCCCAATAGGCCAAGATTAGCCATTGCCTTTGGTTGCTCAGGGCTACCTGGTGGGAGCTACAATGTGATCCGCACATGGTTGTTGCCTATGCTGAATCTATAGGTAAGTGGAAGAGACAATGCTGTAGGCAGTGGTCCAGTTATCCCCCGTTCCTGACCTTGAGGACTAATGCTCCTCAAGGCCTGACACTGCCTATCAGTTGCCCATAAGTCTCTGAAACTGGAAGAGCCTCTGGGTGATATGCATGTTGAATGGTACAGGGACCCCAGGTCTATTGAGCAAATTTCCCCCTGCCACTGCAGTGTCAGTTTACATGTCAGCCCTGTCTCTGTGGCATCCTGTAGAAGTTTCCAATTGTAGCAAGGTCAGCTGCTGCTCACCTCAGGCCTGAATGTCCCACCCCAGGGCAGGGGCAGCTACCTATCAACATATGGTAGGCACTTTTTATATTGGATGCGTCAGGAGCTCATGGAGTCAAGAGCTGTCAGGCCAATACATACCCCTGTAATCCCCCCAAGAGCTATTGTAGTTCATATAGGCAGCAGTGGTCTGTCCACAACTGTTTTCCCCAAAATGTGCTCACTGTGTTACCCAAGGTCTATTGCCTGCGCAGAATGCACAACCCCAGAGAAAAGCAGGACAAGGGAGGCTGCCTATAAATGGGCTATATGTGGCATGGGTGAAGTGGGATCTCAGCGAGACAAGGGCAATCAAGCCAAAATAGCCTCAGTTTTGCTGCAACTTCTGTGCCTGCACATTTCCGCTGTAGTCAAAGATCACAGTGAGATCAGCTGCTGTCTGGGGTGGTCCCACAGACACTCATGATTCCCCCATGTGATATTGCAGCTCTTGCAGGCCACAGAGGTCTGCTTGCAACTGATTTCCATGCAGTGCCCACCCTATGCTAGCCAAAGTTAGTTGCCTGTGTGTATTGAGAGACCCAGGGCGGGGAAATAAGGCAGTGGTGGTTGACTGTCAATGGGCTGCCTGGGGCAATTTGTGGGTTGGGTGGGGCAGGGTCTCAGGGAGACAATGGCAATCAGATCAATACAGCCTCAGTCTTGCTGCAACTTCAGTAACAGTTCGTGCTTTCCCACGAAAATCACAGATCACAGCAGGACCAACTGCTATCTGGGACTGGACCACAGATCTCCAAGATCCACTCAAGTTCGTGTTGGCAATAGTGATCTGCCTGAAAATGTCTTTGAAATGCATGCTCACAGTGCTGGCTGCTTGCTGCAAATGTTTGGAACTTAAATGGTGCAGGGCGTGGCAGCCACCCAGCAACAAAAGCCCTAGGCGATCTGAAGGTTGAGTGGGGCAGGCTGATCTCTTCAGGCCAGCGCAGCTTCTGAATTGGCAGTGTGGAAGAGATCTGCACGGGCAATCTGGCACAGTCTGTAGATTTCCATAGGGAGGCCCGACTAAGGCACAATGGTGGCTGCCCAATGGTGGCTGCCTGTCTAACCCTCGTTCTGGCACAAGGAAATGTCGTCTTTTTCCGTGTGAATCTTGCACGTCCCACCACCGGTGCCCCAGGTGAGTGTCTGCAGGTGAGGGAGCCTGTGCGTGGGCCCATTAAAGGGGCATCTAAGGTTTCAGTCTCCTTCCATTTCGCCCAGATGGCCAGAATCCCCGCTGGTTTTTACAGTCAGAGTTTTTGGAAACTCCTCTCCCTGGGCTGGGGAGTCCCCAAATGAGGCTAGGACCCCTCTCTCCTTCAGGGAAGCCTCTGCAGCCTCCCTCTCCCTCCCTATGATCCTCTGCCACCCATGGGTGGAGTTCCAGCAAGATTTGTGATTTTACCCCTCCTACTGGCTTCGACGTAGCTCCTTTTTTATATTAACAGACGTACGTGTTATAATCAGCTGGATTTAAGATGATTCTCCACATTGATTATTTATAATTTGGTTGT
Source organism: Pteropus alecto (assembly GCF_000325575.1). NCBI lineage: Eukaryota > Metazoa > Chordata > Mammalia > Chiroptera > Pteropodidae > Pteropus > Pteropus alecto. The sequence goes on along the minus strand of NW_006438643.1, from coordinate 640,718 downwards.
AATTTCAATGTGGACACAGGAGAAGGCGAACCCCACTTTCACCTAGTCCGCCATCTTTCTCTCAAGCCCCCAATTTGTTTATTAAAAGTTACAACTGATGTCACTTCTGAAAATTCTTCTTATGTGCTCCTCTTGCTCCTGATCTCTCAGATAATCTTTGTTTCTGGGTGGCCTAAGAAAAATGAGCACAGTTTGTAATTTTTAAGGAATTTCAGCAATTCCTTGTGTCTGGACCGTAAATAGACAAAGGCTGCAGAACTTGCCAGCTGGCACAGGAACAAGGCTCCTACGCACAGGCAGGCCAAGGTGGTGAAAATGGATCTTCAGAGCCCTGCAGAAGTCCTATATTGCTACACTAATAGGCATTAAACTATTCAGATTCAAATATCTCTCTGCCTTTGTTCCTGTTGTTGGGGGAAGAGACTTTCTACCTCTAAAATATCCAGATTCTAGCTGTCCTGTGCAATTCAAAATTATGAATGGGAAAGACATGTGCAAACATTCAGCCTGGAGAAATAAATGTTCCCTCCATGACACAAACAAAGCTTTTCACTTCTCAAGTC
>NW_006438643.1:627490-640099 GCF_000325575.1 Pteropus alecto | reverse complement strand
TGGGCCTTTCTCCTTCTTTAGAACAGCTTCCAAAAACACAAATTAAACTCACCCAAGCAAAAACAGTTTTTTCATCTGAAGTCTCCCAACCTCTGATCTCTGAAACCACTCAACACACCTTCAGACACCAATGCGGAAGTCACGACTCCTTGAAGAGTGAAAGCAGGCCAGGTGTAGATGTGGTCAAAATTCACTAACCAAACCAGAGCCTGTTGCTCATAGAGAAGATCCCTTTCAAGGAGCCAAGTGAAAATAAAAGTTAAATTTTGTGGGGAGGGAGAGGAAAGAAAAAGAGAAAATGTGGACCAAAGGGAGGGCCCCTGGAAATGACAAGGCCAGATGGGTCTGGGCCAGATAAGCCAGGACTACATTCTTAATCCTGTCTCAGTTCTGCTCTCAGAAGCTGTTCTCACAGTTCTTCAAAGTAACTTATCCTTCAGAGAACTGGGCTTACCCTGGGCAGTGCAATTTCACACACATTCACCTGATCTGGTTCCTTTATGAATGAGATGTCATGAGGAGGGGTAAAGTACCTCCTTTACGGTGAGGACTCATACTGAAGACTTGCCTGAGTCAGCAACACTGGAAGCTCTCTCCTCTCCTGTAGCTACCAGCTAAGCTAAGAGATTCTGGCTAATTTGGATCCTGTTAGGTCATGTGAGAGGGAATGTCTAACCAAGTCTGAATTATTTCAGATGGTCCAATAACCTTTTGGTCACACAGTCATGCTGACTTTCAAAACCTAGATTCAATGTAGCCAATATGACACTTTTCCTAAATGGGCTGGGAAGATGAAACTGTGTGAAGTGTCATTTATTGGGCAATATCATCTAATAACATTTAACGTATAAGTAAGAAAACAAAAACAATCCCATTTTCAATAGCATCAAAAAAAATAACATACTTAGGAATAAATTTAACCAAGGTAGTAAAAGACCTGTACTCTGAAACCTGTAAGATATTGAAGAAAGAAACTGAAGAAGATACAAAGAAGTTGAAGGTCATTCTGTGCTCATGGGTAGGAAGAATTAACATCCTCATAACATCCATACTAACCAAACCGATCTATAGATTCAATGCAGTATTTATCAAAATACCAATGGCATTTTTCACAGAACTAGAATAAATAATCCTAAAATTTATATGGAACCTTGAAAGAACCCAAATAACCAAAGCAATCTTGAGGAAGAACAAAGTTGGAGATCTCATGTTTCCTGATTTCAAGCCATATTACAAAACTGTAATCCAAACAGTATGGTACTAGCACAAAAACAGACACAGATCAATGAAGCAGAATAGAGAGCTTAGAAGGAAATCCATGCTTATATGATAAATTAATCTACAACAATAGATGCAAGAATATACATACAACAGGAAAAAAAATAGTCTCTTCAAAAAATGGTGTTGGAAAAATTGGACACATACATGAAAAATAAATGAAACTAGACCACTTTCTCATATCATGTACAAAAATAAACTCATACTGAATTAAAGGCTTAGATGTAAGACCTGAAACTATAAAACTAGAAGAAAATATGGGCAGTAAATACTTTGACATTAATCTTAGCAAGATTTTTGTATTAGCAACCTATTTTTGAGATATGTCTCCTCAGGCAAAAGCAAGAAAAGCAAAAGTAAACAAATGTAAGTACATCAACTAAAAAGCTCTTACACAGCAGGCAAAACCATCAGCAAAACAAAAAGGCAACATACTTATTGGGAGAAGATGTTTGCAAATGATATATCTGGTAAAAGGTTAATAACCAAAATAAATAAAGAACTCATACAGCTCAACATAAAAAACTCAAACAAACAATCCAATTTAAAAATAGTCAGAGGACCTGAATAGCCATTCTCCAAAGAAGACATACAGATGGCAAACAAACACTTGAAAAGATAGATGTTCAATCTCACTAATCATCGGTGAAATACAAAATAAAACCACAATGAGATATCACATCACATCTGTCAGAATGGGTATTATCAAAAAGACAACAAATAAGTGTTGGTGAGGATATAGAGAAAAGGGAACATTCATGCACTGTTGGTGGAATTGTAAACTAGTACAGCCACTAAGAAAAATATTATGCAGATTCCTCAAAAAATGAAAAATAACAACTATACAACCCGGCAAAAATAACAACCATACAACCCAGCAATTCTACTTCTGAGTATTTATTCAAAGAAAACAAAAACACTAATTCAAAAAGATATGTGCAGCCTCTATGTTCATTGCAGTATTGTTTACAGTAGCCAAGATATGGAAGCAACTGAAGTGTTTATCAATAGATGAAAAGGTATATGTATCAATAGTTATATATATATAACCCAGCCATAAAGAAAAATGAAATCTTGCTATTTGTGATAACTTGAATGGGCATAAACAGTATTATGTTAAGTGAAATAAGACAGAGAAAGACAAATGTTATATGATTTCACTTATTAGTGGAACTTAAAAAAAAAAAACCAGAAACGGTTATAGAAACAGAGAACAAACATAGTTGCCAGAGGGGAAGCGGGTAGCGGGATGAGTGGAAAAAGTGAAGAGGATTAAGAAGTACAAACTTCCGCTAATAAAATAAGTTATAGGTTGTAATGTACAGGATAGGAAATATAGTCAGTCAAAGCATAATAACTACATACAGTGACAGATAGTTACTAGAATTATTATGGTGTTCACTTTGTAAAGTAGGTAAATGTTGAATCACTACATTGCACATCTAAAACTAATACACCATTGTATGTCAACTATAATACAAAATAAATTTAAAATACAATAATCATTTAAAAATATTAATAATAGTTGTTTCTGTTGCCTCCTATTGAGTAGAAAAGTTTCAATTTTTATTTCTTTGGATTGTTTTATTTTTTGTGTCTCTTTTGTTTTAGATAATAATACAAAAAGAAGACTCACTAAGAATATATGCATGGTAAAGTCTGGACGCCAGGCACAAGTAAAGATGAAAAGATCATATTAATTACTAGAATAGGATACTATAACACAGCTCCTCAAAAGCAACAAAGGTACATATTCACACATTAAGTATAAACCCTCTATGCATGTTCAGGGTTAAATTTATAGTTCAATATTTTATTACATTATGATATTCAATCTGCATATAGAGAATATTTTAAGGGTCGTATTTAATGGTCTAGCAATATTTATGATGGTTATATTTACTTTAATGGGACTATTTATTTTGTTTTAATGCTCACTAATTTTCTACCATCTTGTGTTCTTACCTTTAGCTCATGTATTGATTAACTGAAATATGTTTGTCTAGTCGTCTCAAGGTACATATGTAGTATAATGTGTGGAGTGTTATATATCAAAAGATTTTTTCCCTTATGTGATTATGTTAAAAAATTAAGATCATATATGTTTATCAGGTTTTTTTTTCCATTTTGAAACTATTACAAATAAAGCTGCTTTGAATATCTTCATAGAAGTCTTTGTATGAACAATTTTTTTTCTTTTGGGTAAGTACCTAGGAATATTTTAGTTGGGTCATATGACAGGTGTATGTTAAACAATATTGTTTAATCTACAAAACTGTTCTCCAAAGTCTTTCTTCTATTTTGTATCCAATTAGCAGTGTATAAGAGTTCCGGTTCTCCACATCCTTGCTAATATTTGGTATGGCTAGTCTTTTTAATTTTAGCCATTTTAATTGTGATGCTATATCCTGTGCTTTTTGATTTCCCGAATGACCAGTGATGGTATTTTTTCATGTGATTATTGACTATTTGTATATCTTTTATGAAATATCTATTAAATTTTTACATTTATTTTTTAATTAAGATTTTATCTTTTTATTATTGAGCTATAAAAGTTTTTCGTAGTCTACATACAAATTCATTGTCTGATACATGTGTTGCATGTATTTTCTCTCAGTCTAGAGCTTCCATTTTTAATTTTATCAATAGTGTATTTTGAAAGAAATTTTTTTTTTAATTTTGATGAAGTCCACAAATACAGAGTAGAGATGTTTGAGGATCAGGTGATCTATGGAGTTTTAGAACAGGTTTATCTCACAGAGGCCTAATGGGTCCCCTGAAACCTGAAAATATTCTGTGGTTATTTCCTCAGTTTCAGAAAGCATAATTAAAATACATATACTGAGCAATGGACAGAATTCCCTCTTGCTTGGGAAGGGTCAGTATTTTGTTCCATTCAGGCATTCAACTGATTAGATGAGGCCCACTATAGTATGGTGATTCCAGTTATTATTATGCAACCAGTAAGGTTCAAAAGACCTTCAATAAACTGTGCCTTGGTTTATCATGTATAACTTATCATGTGTAACTGAGAAAGGGTCCCAGGAGTTGTGCCTGAGATTTTTTGTATCTATGTTTATCAGCTGTATCAGTTTCTTTCTCTTGCTGTACTCTACCTTGACTTACTTAAAGCCTAAATTGAGTATACTCTGTGAAGTCTCATGAATCTTTTCCGATATCTGACTCTATGTTGCATTTGCTATTTCAAAATTTATAAAAATTTATAAAAATGGAGTACAAAACGATGCTTATGACATTTTACTGATTATTTTCTTCCCTGTAGTTACACGATTTAGGAAGCCAACTCTACCATGGAAGAAATAAGATCTGTGATTGATTTTTGATTAGTGCTCCTGTAATGCACACCTTATAGCATTGTCTAGTCGGTTCCACTACAGTTATGACAGTTCTTGACAGCATAGCACTCCTCTATCATAATCAATGAATTTTGTATAAAGAGACTATTTAATAGTACTTGAGTTGCATTAAGTTTTTTCCCTTGAACTATAATTTTAGTATCCATTACATAAATAAATGACATCTATTTATTTAAAAATAAAATTTTTATTTAATCTAAGGACAAATATTTACTATGTAAATTTATCTCCAATTTCATGCTGTACGTAAGTGAACGAACATTGTGGTAAAGCATTTACTCCATAAAAGCTTAAAACACTCCCCTTTTTTAAGAATGGAAAGGATAAAAAAAGTGAAAAGGAAAAGATTTGAAGACTATTTCCAAATAAAATGTTCTAAATCAAACTTCCTTTAAAAGGAAGATTGTCACCACCCGATCTCTGATCTGCTTGGTCCTCACCTCATCAGCCATGGGGTAAAGAGCAGGAGGAATGATCATATATAAATTTGCCAGGGGATGTGAATATATTGTGGAATATTGTGGCCAAATCGATGTGTTATAAAGGAGAAAAAGGCTGGAGTAAAGAAACCTAAGATGATACATACATGGGAACCACAGGTATTGAGAGCTTTGAGCCTGGCCTCCCAGGATGGGAGTCTGAAGACAGCATGTAGAATCTTCGCATAAGAGATAGCAATCAAAATAACATCCAAAAGTATCATAGAGATAAAGATTAATCCAAATATTATATTGACCTTTATGCTAACACAGGCCAGACGGACAATGCCCATGTGCTCGCAGTAGGTATGGGACATAATATTATGTCCACAGAATGAAAGCCTTAGAAGGAGAAATACAAGTGGAAAAACCAAAACAAAATTTTTCAAAATTTCTACTCCAGCAATAATACAAATAGTTCTGTTGTTGAGAATTGTGTTGTATCAAAGTGGGTGGCAAATGGCCACATAGCGATTAAAAGTCATGGCTATAAGCATGAATGTTTCAAAGCCCGTAAACAGGAGTATGAAGAACATTTGGGCTAAGCATCCCTCAAAGGCAATCTCACTGAGACCAAACCAGAAGATGCTCAACATTTTGGGAATGGTGGCAATTGACAAGCCCAGATCAGTGAGAGCCAGCATGGCCAATAAGTAGAACATGGGCTTGTGAAGGCTGTGCTCAGTCTGAATCACAAAGAGGATGATGACATTCCCTAGGAGGGCAATCAAGTAAACTGTACCAAATGGGAAGCCAAGCCAGAGTTGCATATTTTCCAGTCCTGGGATTCCCAACAGCAGGAAGGATGAAGGGTGAATATATGAGATATTGGCTGGAGATATACTGGCAAAGATTTCTGATGGTCACATCTCCTCATTGGAAGGAATCGTTAGCTCTATACAAGGCTTCTCAGTACCTCATCAATACTGCTAATACCAAATAAAAACAACAAAAAAGATGTAATTGGTACATTTTATCTAGGAATACAGATCATGTTTTCCTTTAGACGTCTCTTCCACTCACTATCATTGATATATACGGCAAATGAAGGATAATATTCCTTAAGAAATGAATGGATATTTAGACATTGCACTAGATGTTCTAAATTAATTTTAATGAGATGTAGACCAAGCTAGTTGATATAAGATTCTATATTAGGCTCTAACTTTTTGAAATATTTAATTATAAATTGAGATAAGATCGATACCTCACTGGTAAATGATTAACATCTGTGGGCACTGACAGTATTGTAGAATTTAGAAGCATTCTTTAAAATCATTTGTTTAACTAGAAATATGAGTACAGTATATATCGCTGGGCATTTCCACTTTAACTAATGTATCTTTATTCCTGCTACTTAACATGGCCTGTCTTTTTTTCTCAACGTGCTAATAAATAACTTTCATCAAAATCTAAGCATATTATTTTGCTTCTTCTAAATTTATATTAACTTATTTTGTCATCAATGCATAAAGACATCGTCTCTGTTCTTTGAAACAGGAGTTTGCCTTACAAGGCCATTATTTCACAAAATTCAATGCAACATAATAAATCTTAGATATGAAACTATGATTTTTTAGAGAAATTGACTCCAGCTTAAAGCAGTGACTGAAACTTTCAGGCTCCGCATTTATTTCCCCTATTCTTCACAGTAGACAACTTGAGTTCACTTCATTTTTAAATAATCCATGTCATTTCCAACTTTGTTTCTAAAAGGGGGATCATGGATATTATTGTTATGGTTATTATTTTCATTGTCATTGCTACTAGAAGGAAGAGAACAATTATAAACATAATAGTGTCATATTGGCATTTAATATTACTTATTTCAATTTCAGAAGAGAATTTTGGACAAATTATATCACTTGCTATTAGCATCAGCCTCATGAGAAAACCTGGACAGATTCTGGTTCCTGAATAAGTGGATTTCTTCTATGTGTGAATCACAGGTACATGTCTCCATCCTTAAAATGAACATGCTTTGTTATAGTCATCCAGCTCTCTGACCTCCTGGAATTCCTAGGGTTCTGCCCAAATGCATTGATTCACTGGACTTCTGTTTACTCTTGAGCACTTAGCCTTTTATTCAGTTTCTTAAGCTACATTGCCCTCGTAATCAGTACCCCTAGGTTTCTTGCCAATATACTCTTCTTCATTTTTTACAACCTCTTGAATATTTTACTTATATAATTGGTCTAAATCCACATTTCTAAAGAAGAGAGAACCAAAGATAAGTGTGTTCTTAATCATAATCCATAAAGAATAGCTCTTTGAAGAGGATGAAATAGTATTAATAATTGGAGACATAATCTTTTCCTAGAAGCCAAGGAAGTTGAGATGTTTCACGACATATATAATACACTTGAGATTTTAGAAAATCAAAGCAAAGAGGCATGACGCTGTGAGAGAAAAAAGATAAAATTTCTAAAAATGGAAATGTACCTGTTAGAGGGATCCTCAAGACAGATACGAGGGGAAGAAAAAGAGGAACCAGCATCACACTCCTATTAATCCCGCAAGTCTCCACCTTACATACCCATTCTCAGAGAGGCCTTCACTGAACCTAGCATATCGGCTCATAATATTCTCTCCCAGGGTCCTTTTATTCTACTACACAGTATGTCTAATTAATCAACGTCTGGGTTCTTGTTTAATGATAAGCTTCATGCAGAGTTGCAGAGGAGGCCAAGGAGTGATTTTGTTCATCATTATTTCTTTAGCACAGCATCTGGCAGATAGCTGCCAAAACATTTGTTAATGAAAGACCGAATAAGTAGGTAATTATTCATTTCAACTCGTGGTCAAAAGTCCTGATGTTAGAAGAATGGGAAGAGAAATCACACAGTGTATCTGGCAGTTAAGGATGAAGAAATGAGAAGGAAAACCAGAATCCTCATAAGAGGATAATGTGAATATATAAGGAAGATAACTCTACCAGAGGCTTTCTTCATCAAGGTGAGTTTTCCATGGACCTGTTATATAATAAAGGCAGACTATCAGGCAGACGTTGTAGGGAGAGTTTAGTAAAAGCAGGTAATCATGACAATCAGAAATGAGAAGTAAAATATGATCGATAGATTTATATATGTATAACTTATTCTCACGGAAACTCTTGATTATTGTGCTACTCTATGGCATCTATAAAATGTCAATAAAATATTTTCATAGTGTCACATTTTCCAAAATCTGAGTTATTCAATCTTTTACAATATCAACTTGTTTTCAGCATAAAATCATTATTCACACTGTATTAGAGTGCCTAAACAAATAGAATTGTGTGAGAAGCAGAAGGATGTTGCTGAAGACCTGTGAAACCTGAGATCAAAGCCTTAGACTTCTAAGGAAATTCAGGAGGCTTCCAAGTAGGAGAGAAACAAAGTAGGACAAAAAGTATAAGGATTGCTGCAAAATAGCCTCATTTTGCATGTCACCCATCTGAAAGATCCTTATTTCCTCTACCTAGGAAGTTTTTATCCCCACATAGAACAAATAACAAAAGTTCAAGAACTGTGTTAAAACTAGAAATCGGTTCCATGGGGTGGATATTCTGCAGTGCTGGGTAAAGAGAGACCTCTCTCTTGAGGATCCCTCTAACAGGTACATTTCCATTTTTAGATCAGAATTGTTCTTCTGCCCAACACTGAGCAGGTCCAGTTCAGAAGCAACTGCTATATACCAGATAGATTTCAACACAAATAAGATCCAGCCTCCTAACCCATACCAAATAGACAGGTGGATTGCTAAATAAATAATGTTTATGATCTGGGAATATTTTTATCTACAGTTTATATATTTAATACTAAAATTGCCTGATAATACAGAAGACTAAAGATCGAATATGTACATAAACATATTCTGATTTATGCCACATATGCATAAATCAAAATGGAAAAATTCATTATGCTTTTAAGAAACTATATACTATTTGGAACCTGAAGATATTAAATTATTGAAACTCTCACCATTAGTGACAATGAAATAGAAATAGAAAATGTATTGATTTGATGTGGAGAAACATTGAGAATGCAACTTTTGGATATTAAATTTAAAAAAATGCTGAAATAACCAGCAGCATGATAAAGTTCTATAGAATTAGTCTAAAAGAGAGAATTAGAAATAGTAGGGAAGAAGAGACGGGGGGGACAGAGGTGGGAGAAGGGAGGGGAGTAGAGGAGAGGGAAGACAGCAGGGAGAGAGTAAAAGACAGAAGAAGAGGAGAGAGAACTTTAACAATACCTTAACAAAAGAAATTTCTCGTTTGTTTAATTTTTACTGTTTTCTTTATTATTAAAAGTAGGTATACTTGTGAAAAAAATAAAACTCTAAAATATGTAGAATTACTTGAAATTCTACCAATTAATAATAAACATGCAAATTATTTTGGTTTATCTCCTCCAAATTAATATTTATATCATACATAAAGTTAACAAGATGATTAAATCAATAGATCCAAGTCCAAACCTTCCCAATCTATATGTTGAAATATACATAGGAGCTAAGCCTGTACCCAACTCACCAGCCTCAGGTATAACCAATATTGAAAGAATCTACAATTCCGACTAGTCACTGCTCCAAGCATGTCTCAGCTTCATTACTGTGGTTCAAGTAGAAAATTTATACTAGGATTGAAAATCCTCTCCTTGACCTGGAATGGCTACTGGGGCTCTGTGGGATGACAGCATGGAAGACACTTAATTCATAAATTTTCACTATAGATTATGGGCATAAAAATGTCCTTTGGGACTTTCAAGTTTCTCCCTTTAGGTTCCCAACTTGCAAGAATTTCTTATTTTCTAACAATCCACTATTTCTAATTACTCTCTTGCCATCAGTCTCATAATAATAGCTGAGCCAATCTATAATTTCTCCATCTTATTACTCAGGGCTGTTATATTCTCTAATGATTGTGCCACTTTTTTCCAGCAAATATTATTTACTTGATCTAAAAGTCAGGTTAGCCATTGAACACTTATTTAATATTAAGTATGAGCTCAGATATGTTTTGCATCTGTATATCTCCTCTCACCCTGAAGTTTATAATCTAGGTGTATAGATAATACTAACCCCTTTACATAAATATGCAAATCATTAAGTTTTAAGTTATACAATGCTAACTATAGAACTACAGAAATTTAGAAAACCAGTAAGTCTCCCATGCTTTCTAACACAATTTCCTTTAGAAAGGAGTTGGAAGATGGCACAATAAAACCTGCAAAGTAAAATAGAAACAGATATTATTTGAGGACATCACAAATAAAGGTTATATACTGTGTCTAGCCTGGACAAGCATAGAATCATGGAAGACTGGCTTTCTTCTGAGAAAAGAAAAAGCAGCTCTAACAGCTGTCAGCTAACAGCTTACCTGGCACCAACATCTTGACAATGACGATGCCCACTTAACATAAACAATTTCACAAAATATGAACATTAGACAAGGTCACTTTGTGTTCATGATGATATAGTGAAATATAACAAGACCTTTCTATAATCATGTGTGAACAGAGACAAAAACAACAATACTGTCCCCCAAAAAGAAAAACAAAAGTTATCCTCCCAGTTAATACGAGTAACTATGGCTATTTTATCAAATAAAGCTTTAGGCCCCACTCCATTCCCCTCACTTTATAAAAGGAATTAAAACATCTAATAATAGACTTAGCCCCTTCTCTTGAAACCACCTGCTTCTAAAAAATTTCCCCAGAACAAGGGCAAATACACTGTCAAACCATTCCTCTCACAGTCTTACTGAGTTCCCTAATGTTTCATCACTGTGTGTGGTGTCCCTTGTTGTGGCAAGTAATAAATCCCACTATTGGCTAGAGGGCATTGATATTTCCTACATATGACAGTGTCAGTTGGTCTACATGCTTACCAGTAATTGGTATTCTCAGAGCTATTTCTAAATCATACTGCTTCGTTGTGGTTTTATTTTGCCTTTCTCTCAAGTCAAATGATGCTGAGGAATTTTTTATGTGTTTATTTACTATCCATATCATTTTCTTTAATGAAGTGCCTGTTCAAATCATTTGCCCATTTTTTAAAATTGAGTCATTTTCTTATTATTGAGTTTTAAGAATTCTTTATATATCCTAGATACAAGTCTTTTTTCACATATGTGCTTTGCAAATATTTTCTCCTAGTCTATGATTTGTCTTTTTCTTTCCTAGTATCTTTTGAAGAGCAGAAATTCTTGTTTCTTAGTGAAGTCCAATTTATCTTTTTAGAATAGTGCTTTTGTGTCATAGCTAAGAAAACTTTGCATTAGCCAAAGTCACAAAGATTTTCTTTTATGTTGTCTAAAAATTATGTGCTTTTAGATGTTACCTTTAAAATTTATGTTATTTCTTGAGATTATGTTAAAATATAACAATGTTCTAGAAAAAATGCATAAAACACAAAATTTAGGGTTAATAAATTTTAACAAAGTGCCAACATCAAACAGATCAAAAAACAGAATATTACTAGTAATTCAGAAACCATCTCATATCAGTTTCCAGTTACTACTACCCACAAAAAAATAATCACAATCCTCACTTTTAACACCACAAACTGTGTTTGCCCACAAGGAAGCAAAGAATTAGCAGCAGACCTGAAACCATTTTTTCCTCTCCTCCTGGGTAGCCTTGGAAAAACAATGACTCTTGTTAATTCTCCTTGTGAACATGATAATGACTAGACATCCTGGTAAGGATAAATCACTGGTATTGGCTAATGTCAATCTGATTTGACAAGTTAGCTCTTGTGTTATCACTCCTGTTTTGAACTTAAAGTATATACATAATATTTTTCTATCTGGCTCATTTGTTACTTATATTTATAGTTTGTTCATTCTCATTGCTGCATAGTATTTCGCTGTTTAACTACAGCACACTTTCTTTACAAATTTTAGTATTAATGTACATTTGAGCTGTATCAATTATGGATTGTTACACATAGTGCTTCTGTGATCATTAATGTACGTATCTTCCGGTGAATTTTTTCAATGCTTTTGTTGGGTATATTCCTAGGAGCAGAATTTTGGAGTCATAAGATATGCACGTGACTAGCTTTCTGAGATATTCACAATTTTCTAAAGTGATTTTACCAATTTATTGTATGTATGAGAATCTTGTTGCTCCAAATATTTACTGTTACCTAACATTTCTAATTTTATCCATTCTGGTCAAAATCCATTCTGATTAGTATATAAAATTGTTTAGTGATTTTAAAACCTATCCCACTTATGACTAAGAAAGTAGAGCATCTTTCCATGTTAATTAAAAATTTAAAATCCTCCTTCATGAAATCTTTGTACAAGTTCTTTGTTATTTTCCTATATGGTTGTATTATATTTTCTTATCGACTTATAGGAATCCTCTATATATTCTGTGATACAGGTCACTTGGTTTGTCTATATTTGATGAAAGATGTTCTTAATTACATTATACTCTGGCTAATCAATATATTTCCAATATTGTTAGCATGTATATATAATT
>NW_006438643.1:619545-627473 GCF_000325575.1 Pteropus alecto | reverse complement strand
GTTATAGTCTCTTTTTTCCCGAAGTTTCATTGTTTTTCCTTTTAATTGTACATTTACAATTTATTTGGGAAGGATTTTCTGTATGATGTGGTAGAAAAATCTTCAAGATTCATTACTTTTTCATATGGCTCTCCAATTGACTCAACATCTTTCATTGAAATATCTTTTGTTACTGTACTGCAATATCTTTTGTTACTGTACTGCAATGTTATCTCTGTCATAATTCAGATAAACATATATCTGTGGTTCTATTTCAGGACTCTCTATTAAGTTTCATTGGACTGGTTTTTTTCCTATAGTTGCACCAAAACCACACACTCCCAATTACCATAGGTTTATTACAGGTCTTTGCTATAGCTTTAGAACAGGTCTTGTTTTCTGGCAGTGTAAGTATTCAAACTTTGTTCTTTAAGAAAAACTTGCCTATTCTTGGTTAAAATATATCTATATCTATAGATATATTTGGGCAGTTTCCCATGCATGAGTATAATATCATTCCAGATAGTCTACATTATGCTGAGATACCATCCATCCCTTTCCAAATTTTAGTGTATTAAAATATCAAAAGTTTAATTCTGGTTTATACTACATAAGTGATACAGTTTTGAGGGTTGGGGAGAACTCTATCATAGTCACTCAGCATATATTCTGATAAAGGCACCAGAATTTTATGACGTGGCATCTTAACAAAATCCTTCAGGGTACACAAGAGCAGGGAAGAAGAAAATGGAGAAGCACATTATCACTCTTAAATGTTTCCTCTCAGAACTGACACGCATTAGACTACTTCTACAAATATTTTGTCATAGAAAGTCTCATGGCCAAGTCTAACTGCAAGAGGTTGGGCACAAAGAATCCTCCATGTTCCTGAAAGAAAAAGAAAACTGGTAATGTCAATAAATACCAGTAATGTCTAACTTAAGCGTGCCAAGCAAATATTTTTATTTTTCATCCTCTGATTATTAAAAAACTTATTTGGAAGCTGTATATTCTTCCTCAAGTCTTTAGGAATTTTTTTTCTTGTTGTGATTGTTTTATCCAAAAGCCCAAGTTTCTGTAGATAATGTTATTAATTTTTACATTTAGCTATATCTGAATATAATTTATTTTTGTTTGTGAATGTACCAATAGATAAATTCCTTTGTTGTCTGTTTGGATGACTAAAGCTTTCTTATCTTATCTAGTCAGAAGGCTTTGAATACACAGACTAGCTAGCTTAATTAACTTGATGTCTGTTTATTAGAGTTTTGGACTATTGGATTTTCTAAATACAAAAAAAATTAACTGTGGTATATGAATTTTTTTAAACAATTGTGATATATAAATATCTATGCCATCATATATTCAACATTTTTGCTAGAATTAAGTGCAACATTTAGAAGGCAATATCTAAATTTTTAAATTTAGAATTTCTGTACTCATAAACTGATGAAAAACCAGAAGTTTTAACTGAAGTAAAACAGACAACATATCTCTGGCAGACTTTCTTAAATGTAGTTTCAAATAACACCTCTTTTATGAACTAGGTCAATATTTTCCATATGATTATTTTAGAAAGTGAAACAAAGTCAAATATATTCCTGGTTTTATGTGGCTATCTTCAATAAATTGGTCCAATATTTGGAATATTTAGTCAATATTATTACAAAGTTTATCAAAAGCCCCTCCCAAATATAAATTCTTTGTAATCATATAACATAATGTTCTTTGCCTTAATACCCTAACTCTCCCACCATGGGTTTCTTAAGACATAGGATTCTGTCTTTTTATCTATCACCAAACAGTCACATGTAATTAGTGCATGAGGAAGTTCATAAGTATTTACTTAATGAATGGATCTTTCATAAATATAAACCTTTATTCTCTGCTCTCTTTATTTTATTTCTAAATGTATTCCTTCTTCTATTTTGAGAATCTTGATCTTAATTTGTTATGGAGAATTTTCTGATCCACATTTTACTCATATGAAAATGCAAATATTAAGAGTAACCACATCAAAGAATTCACATAAGAAATAGATGTGTTAATATAAGTAAATTATTTAGAATAGTAGATACTGAGTTAAATAATTTCATTGTTACTTTTTCAAGAATCTTGTCATCAAAATTATCTACAATTTCTAAACCAGTTTTCTTATGCCGCTTTTATATTTCCTCTGGTGATTCAGAAACTGGTCCCATTTTTAAGTTACCCTACTTATTAATCTACTTCCTACTAATAGTTGGATTTTCAGATGAATTATTTAACAACCCTAAGTATCAAATTTTCATCTGAAAACTTGTGACTATAGTAAATATTTAATAAGGCTATTTTGATTATAAAACAATATAAATATTAGTACTTTGTAAAATATACAAACCTTATGAATTATAATATTATCATTAGTACATTCATTGTTATCCTTAAACTCAAAGGGTCATGGAGAATGATAAGAAGATAATTACTGTTTATATTCACCTTTGCTCCCTTACTCTTATCTTTCTTGACAATAACCCCCTTCTAATGAGCATTATGAAGAAAATATGAACTGTAAGACGTTCTAATACTACCAATGTTTAACCATCTTTAAAATAAAAAATCCTCAAAACTTTCTCCCTAATCTGTTTGGTCCTAACTCCATAGATTACAGGATTGAAGGCTGGTGGAACAACCACATATAGGTTGGCTAAGAGAATGTGGACATATCGGGGGATGTTGTGGCCAAAACGATGTGTCAAGAAAGAAAAAAATGCTGGTGTGAAAAAGGCTAAGATAACACCAATGTGGGAGCCACACGTGTTGAGGGCTTTGAACCGGGCTTCCCAGGAGGGTAGGAGAAAGACTGCATAAAGGATCCTGAAATAGGAGAGAATAATAAGAAGCACATCCAATAATAAGAGAGAAATGTTGCCAAGGCCAAACATAATATTCATTTTGATGCTGGCACAAGCCAGGCGGGCAATGCCCATATGCTCACAGTAGGTATGAGGAATGATATGATGCCCACAGAAGGGCAGTCTCAGGAGAAGAAACACCAGTGGGGCCACCATGTACAGGCTCCGTAGAATAGCGATGGCGGCAATAATGCTGATGATTTTGCTGGTGAGGATCATGGTATACCGAAGAGGTTTACAAATGGCAATGTAGCGGTCAAAGGCCATGGCCACCAACACGATGCTCTCCATAGCAGTGAAGAAGTGAATGAAGAACATCTGGGAAAGACAGCTCTCAAAAGATATATTCCTGAGGCCGAACCAGAAGATGCTTAGCATTTTGGGGATGGTGGCAGTGGACAAGCCCAGGTCGATGGAGTCCAACATGGCCAGGAAGTAGTACATGGGCTCATGGAGAATATGCTCAGTCTGGATCACAAACAGGACAGCAGCATTCCCCAGGAGTGCAACAAGATACAGAAAGAAAAAAGGGAATCCAATCCAGACATGCACACCTTCTAGTCCTGGGATGCCCAGCAAAATGAATGAAGAAGGATGAAAGTGGGTGTCGTTAGGAATGGACATTTTTTCTGCCACAGTTACCTGTTGAGCATGTACGAGACAATTATTGACCTCCTATTAGAGATTCCTGTTCATCCAGAAGAGATTCCTCTTTGTCCAGATTCTGGGTAAAACATAAGAGAACATTTTAATCTTCATCTGTTTCTATTTGGAAAGGAAGTTAAATAATGACTTTTATCAACCATACTGTTAGATACTTCAAAATTCTAAGGGACTAAATTTAAAATGTTCTGATCAAAAAAATTATAATTATGTAATGTGATAGGACTGATAGCTAGCTAAAGTTACGGCAGTAATGATACTATAATATATAAATGTATCAAGTCAACGTGTACACCTTGAATTTATACAATATTATATCTCATTTATAATATCAATTATATCTCAATTCTTATAAAAAAGAAAGATTAAATACAGTCCTCACGTTCTTCTAGCCTCTCCCGAGTATCATATGGCACCAGGAATAAGACTGGCATTACCCTGCTGCCACTCACCCTATTAAAGAGACTAATACAAAAAAGAGAAGACAGAATAATATCCTCCACATAATGGAAATCCAGACTCTGGAGTATAGCCAGAAATAAATGGAAAAAAAAAATAAATTCCAGAGTCTGTGTCTCTGAGAATGTTTCACATATTTTTGCTTAATGTGCAACAATATTTCTTAGGTATTTGTAATCTGAACTATTCCTCTATTAGGAAATTTAAAACCCCGAAAATATAGAGTGCATATTCTCAAGTGCATGCTCATTTGTGTATGCGTGCATGTGTGTTTATGCATTTTTATGTGTGTCTGTGAATGCTAGATGATCTGGTTCTTAGAACAAAAAAACAATTTTTGCTTATTCATATGCATGAAAAAAAGTCTGCCACATAAAAGTTCTTAATTTTTAAAAGTTAATAAATAGAGGACTTGATTAAGAAGAGACAGGGCAGCAAGCAATTTCAATGTCACATTTTGGAAAATAAACACCTCAATTCATGTCATAATTTGTTTCTGAAAAAATAACCCATTACATTTAGAAAATAGATAATGACAAGGAGAGATACTTGACAAAGTATTTTACAGTTATGTTGAAACATAGATTAAGAGATTATTTTAATATAGATAAGCCTATCATTTAGAGAATGCATAGTTAATACAGCCAAAATAAATAAATAAATAACTGTCCAGATATAGGTCAGCTAAGGAAGAAGAGACTAAATATTCTGGGCTAGGCAACTTTCACATGTATCTTTGCCTTGTATTCATGAGGAATGAGTAGAAGCATTTAGGATATCCTAAAATTTAGTTTCTACAAAGATTCTATCCTAGCTCTTATATCTTTTATGGATATCTTATTTATAGTAACAGTAAAAAAGGAATTATTAAGTGATTTTGTATAATAGCACTCATCCAGAAAATGTGGGAGTTCTGAACTTACTTATAGTAATTAAAAATTTGAAGCAAACAAGGGAGAAGTTCATTCCTGTAAATTTTGGCGGGGGGGAAATGAGTTAAACAGAAAATGTGGAACTGATTGAATGTAATGTTTATAATTGTGCAGAAAGATCTGATTCAAATTTAGGAGTACTTGGATGTTTAGAGGCATACATCAAAGATAAATGCATCTAAAAGTAAGTACATCATACTTTGAACCCATGTCAAGGCAAATGCCTTGCTACCTGTGCCCATTTGAAACCTATGAAGAGTAGCAGAAATGAGAGAAATTTTATAATTTGAGAAATTCTCTGAGGAACTGTGTGTGTGTGCGCATGTGTGTGTGCATGTGTGTGTCTGTGTGTGTGTGTGTAGTATATGTCTCTGAGTGTATGTGTAAACTTGGACTGCTAAGGTTGGAGAGGAGACAGCTGAAGGTCTCAACTTTGTAATGTGAAACTATCAAAGATGGTTTTCTGTCTTTCATTAGTGGAGAATATGTACAAGGTAAGTGGAGATGTAATTCCTCTATGTACCAGCATTCATTTGTCAATTTGAATATAATTTTTAATAAAACTGGTCACATCCCCCAAGAAGATCATGAGTAGTAAGGGAGATAAAATTCCAAAGATGAAATTTAAAAATTGTATTGCAAGTGATATAATGTACACTTTCTTTCTCATTTTTGCTTAATCTTGAAGTCTTGTGGTTTTTCTCCCCACACTTTCTCAGATGATTTATCGCCCTATGCCTAGGTTTTATTTTCACAAATGTATATCCTTCAGGGCCATGCTTTATGATTTATTTATTCATGAATTCATTAATTTAAAAGCATTTATTGATCACTTTTTCTATACCTGACACAGTCCTATCTAATAGAGAGAGCTAGTCCTTTTCCTCTTCTTACTCACATTTGTGAGCCTATCTACAGGGTCAGAAACAATAACTAAATTGATACAGAATACATTGGTGCATCTCCTTCCACATCAGCTTTTATCCTTTAGTTTTGCAGGTGAGATTTTTTGCATGGTCATAGGTATAAGCACATGTAGGTAAAAGTGTAGCTTCAGGAGGTTATGAATATGAGTGTACATTCTTTCTTCATCTTGTCTTCCTTGCTTTCACTTTTCTTCCATCTCTCCATACTATCTTGGAAAAAGCAATTTCCCCTCTCTTTTGCTGTTTTTCACAGCCTAACCAGGATGACTTACCTTGGTCTCTAAATCTCTAAGAAACTCCCTTGGCATCTTCTTGGGGGGCATGCCTCTTATTACCCTGAATAGAAGGTATTTATATTTTTCTTACAACCCACTTCCCTTGGGATAGGCAATAACAGTATCTTAAAGATACGTTCCCAGAGAACTGTCATTATGTGACCTACGTGGAAGCTCCAGGGAAATTCCTTCTCACAGGTAAACCTTTATTTGACATGACTCAAAACTCCTTCACTGCGAACAGCCTTTTCCCTGAGCTATAGTCAAAACAATGAGTAGAAATTAAAACATTGCATCTTCCTAAAGCAGGAAAAAAGTTGGGGATAACAAAAGACTGACCAAAAAACTTAAAAGGAAAACTTGGGAAATGAATTGACCATACAGAGTTTTTCAAAGCTCTGAATATTCCTAAGCTAGAAAGCCACACACATGTATGTGACTATGCACATGCCCAGTAAAGACCTGAGAAGTTCCTAATCTGTACCCTCTGGCTCACTGTGAGGAAATAATACTAAAGTACAGAATGTGGCTCATTCTACTAGAAAGCATCTGGTGAATTTGAAAAGTCATTTCACATGCATACGTGAACACGCACACACACAGTAGGGTTTTGTTATGTTGTAGAATGTACATATTTTTAATAATAAAACTACAGAGAAATGTCCCTATGAATATAGATTAAAAATTCTCAGCAAAATACTAGCAAATCAACAGCATATTAAAAAGAATTATACGCCATGACTAAGTGTTATTAATCCTGGGAAAACAAAGTTGTTTCAACATAAGAGAATCGAACAATGCATTACACATTAGTTAAATGAAGGAAGTTGGTCCAAAAAGAACATTTGACAAAATCTAGCACCTTTTCATGATAAAAACACTCAACAAACTAGGAATTTAAGAAAATTGTATTCTCTTCCTCAACGTGGTAAAGACATTTATGGGGAAAATATAATTTATATTATACTCAATGGTGAAAGTCTGTACATTTAAGGCTTATATAATCTTATTACCCAATGTCATCCAATAAATTTAATTTTAAAAAGATGTACAAAAGGCCAAGGTATCCATGAAAAAAATACTTACTATCATTAGTTATTAAAGAAATGTAAATCAAAAACCCAATGAGATACCACTTGGCATCCACTAGGATGGCTCTAATCGAAAATAATGGAAAATAACAAGTATTAGAGAGGATGTGGAGAAATGAGAGCTCTTATATGTAGGTGGTGGAAATGTAAATTGATGTAGCCACTGTGGAAAACACTTCCCCAAAAAGTTATGTGTAGAATTATCAAATGTCCCCAAAATTCCACTTTTGGTATATATACCTAAAAGAATTAAAAACAGGTGTTTGAACAAATCTTGTACAAGAATATTTACAGCAGCACTATTGACAATAGCCAAAGTATAGGAACAACCCAATATCAAAAATGGTATATCCATATAATGGATTATATTGTTCAGTGCTAAAAATAAATGAAATACTGATCTATGCTACAACAATGATTCGACTTAAAACCATGCTAAATGAAAGAAGCTGGGCTCTAAAGGCCACATGTATATGATCCATTTTTATGAAATATCCAGATTAGATCCATAGAGAAAATTCACAGAAGCGGAAATCGGATGATTGGTCCCCGGGGCTGGAGTAGGGAAGAGTGAGCCGCGATGCTTACTGGGTGCAGGGATTCCATGTGGAGTGGCGTGAAAATGTTATGGAACTAGATTGTGGTGACAGTTGCATGACTTTGTGACTGTACTAAGGGCCACTGGCTTTTAAATTTCATGTTGCCTCAC
>NW_006438643.1:604310-619339 GCF_000325575.1 Pteropus alecto | reverse complement strand
TTTTCTCATGTTAAAAAATGGTTAAATGGTAAATTTTATGTTATGTATATCTTACTACAATGGGAAAAAAAGTTGCTAGTTACGTAAATCCTCAACAGAGCCCAAAGGGTTAATCCAAGCAATTCACAGACTAAAAGAGAGAAGAATGAGAGAGAAAGGAGGAGAGAATAAGATAAAATGTGACCTGTCATAATATTATGTGAAATAAGAACTGAAAATTGACCAAGTAGCAGGCAGCAAAGTTCACTGAGATTCTCCTAGAGCTTCTCTTCAGCTGGTGGGATGACCAATGGGAATTTCTATTCATTTAATTTCATGCCTTAGACTATCTGTCACCTGGAGACTTCATTACAAATTCTCCCCAAACACAAACACGGGAAGACGTTTTGTTAATGCCTCTTAGAGTGCATTGAGGCTCTGTTCTAAACACCTTATATATATATGTAAAATTTCGATAACTGAATTCACAGTTGCCATATTACTCCCTAAGACTGAACACAAGGAACTTGGTAAGTGCTTGTGATCACAGAGTCTGTGCAATGTGTGTTTAAGATTGTAATTTGGATTCAGGGAAATTGAGTTAAGACCTAGAGTATCGGGGTAGGGAGTAAAATGGCACAGATCAGTGGTCTGGGGGGAGACAGCAGGAGGACTGAGATGGGAAGAAGTTGGAGACAATGTATCTGCTGGGCACTTAGAATATTTCACATATATAACCTCATTTATCCCACCCATAACAATATGAGGTAGTGCTATGCTTATTTCTAGATGAAAGTGAAACACAGAACATAATGTAACTGACCTAAGGTCACAGGACCAGTAAGAACAGAATCAGGATTCCCTTCTATACCACAATGCAAGTAATATAAAATACCATATGCTATTGTTTCTTTTTCCCCACACATATTGCTTGATAGTAAGTGAGACACCAGTGAAAGAAAAAGCCATAGTAGGTAAATAAGGATAAGATAATGAGCTTGAACCCTCTTATACTTAGATTGATTACACACATATACCGATAAAAAAAATTATACAATATGGAGATCAGTCGCTGGTCTCTCTCCATGCTTAATATTTCAAAGGGATTAATTTGAATTCAAAATTGATTATTGGGAGATCTGAATTTATGATTGATGCCACGGCCCAAGATCAGGCATAAGATGAAACCATAGCTACAGCAATAGTAAAAAATATATTTGTAGCTAAATGAATATAGGTGTCTATTCATTACGTGCATTACTCATTATGTGCATTACCCAAAGAGAGATCTTGGTCTCTGCTCTTGATTTCTAGGTAGTTTGTATAGTCTAGATCCCTTATTTTTCCCCATCCCTTATTTTTTTCTCCTTCCTTTCACTACTTCCACTAACGAGTGTGTAAAGACTGGTCCAGATTAATGTCAGAAAGTCTAGTTTCAAACTAATTTCACATTTTGATTTTACTGCTTATTAGCTTTGTAAGCAATGGAAAGTTAATTAACTTACCAAAACCTTTCCCTTCCATAAACCAGATACCAGCAGAACTTGTGCCATAGAATTGTGGGGAGAAGTAAAAGATAATATATGCAAATGAAGATAAGAATGATGTCTGAAAAATAATGGGTACCCAATTAATGATAGCTATTATTATTGTAGTGCTTATTATTAATATTAATTACCTTATCTCCTAATATTTGTTTCTTGAGGAAGAGCAAAATTAGTGTATTTACTTGGAACCCATAATTTTAAGAGAGACAGAGCGTTGGTTTCTATAGTGCAGCTGAGGAGTGATATTGGGATTATTTATGGAGAGTGAAAAGGGAAAAGAATCAAAGGCCTTTAGAAGAAATTATTTCCAGTATCAATGCTTTGTTTGGGAATGTTTTTATTTAAATTTTATAGATCTCAGTTAATGGTGGATGAATTCTTCAATGGGGACCAGCAACAACTTTTAAAAATCATGCTACCATGACTCTGCAGAAGAATATCTTCTCCCAATGTCACTGAGTCTCACCCTTCTTCATTCCTGTTGCTGGGAATTCCAGGGTTGGAAGTTGCACAAGTGTGGCTTGGCTTTCCCTTCTGTGCAGTGTATCTGATAGCTCTAGTTGGAAATGTCATCATTCTGTTTGTGATCTGGGTCGATCATAGCCTTCACCAACCCATGTTCTACTTTCTGGCCATGCTGTCAGTGACTGACCTGAGTCTCTCTACTACTACCATCCCCAAGATGTTGGGTATCTTCAGGAGTTGTGCTTTGAGTGCTGTGTTGCTCAAGTCTTTTTTATCCACTTTTTTACAGTCATGGAGAGTATTATACTTCTTGCCATGGGTTTTGATCGCTATGTGGCAATTTGCAAACCCCTCAGATACAGTATGATCCTCACCAACAGAATTATTGGTGTGATTGCTGTGGTGGTAGTTCTAAGAAGCTTATGCATGATTGTTCCTATAGTTTCTCTCCTCCTGAGGCTGCCTTACTGTGGACGTAGAATCATCCCTCATACCTATTGTGAGCACATGGGAGTGGCACGTCTGGCTTGTGCCAGTATTAGTGCCAATGTCTACTATGGTCTTGGGATTATTTCTATCTTGTTTCCGGATGTGCTTGTTTTCAGTATCTCCTATGCTAGGATCTTATACACTGTCTTCCACCTCCCTTCCCAAGATGCCCGTTTGAAGGCTCTAAATACCTGTAGCTCCCATATCTGTGTCATCTTTGCCTTCTTTGGTCCAGCTCTCTTCTCCTTCCTCACGCATCGCTTTGGTCATGGCATCCCCCAGTATATCCACATCCTCTTAGCTAATCTCTACGTAGTCATCCCCTCTGCCCTCAACCCAGTCGTTTATGGGATCAGGACCAAGCAGATCCAAGAGTGAGTACAGAGTCTTTTTATTATAAAAAGATTAAATGAGAGGTAATTCATTCTAGTTATGAAGGAATAAAGTCTGAGTATGCTGAAATGTTATCAAATTAATAAGGAAATTTCTTTCAGAAAAATTAATTGTGAATTATTTATGTATAATGTACAATATATTTATATATAATATATTTTATATATTTATATATACATATTTTATGTATGTTATATATATATCTGTGTGTATACATATATATATATATTTAGAGAGGGACAGAGACAGAGACAGAGACAGAGACAGAGAGACAGAAAGACAGAAAGACAAAGAGAGACAGAGAGAGTAAATATAGTGGCTGTAATTGCTGGAGATATGTGTTTTTGTGTGTATTTGAATGGGTACCTGAAATAATATTCTCTGCTCACCTCTGGCACAAAATATTCCACATAAGAATAAATTTCAAGGAGGAAAACTTTGAATCACTGTTATAACTATAGAGTTCTAGACCTCTTTTAGATGGTAACAAGATTTCTTTCATAGAGATATTCAAGTAGGGATCACATGGCCAATGACTAGAATTAAGTGAATGGAAAAAGTTTATGTGAATAATAAAGTACTAAAAAGTTTATGTGAATAATAAAGTACTAAAAATAAATAGTTTAATGTTTACTGAAGTATATGCAAGCAAAAGATGGGAATTAGGCTAGATTTCTGGTGCTTTTTTTTTCTTTCTATAATTTTAAGTTTCTGATTCTATGAAGTTCTTGATAAGCCAACCCTCATTTCAGATACTCTCATTCTTGAGCTAGTAAATTTAATACTCTCTTATCTATGCTGACTCTTTTTTTCTTGAAATTTAAAAATGCTTATGGAACAGATGAAAATTATATGTGAAATTAAATGATGATTAAAAACTTGTGAACATGTTAGTTCTCACTATTTCTTCAGTTCACATCCCTCCACAGAAACAATTATTTGGCAGCCATCTATGGACAAACATACATTTGTAGGAGCTTTGGGATCCTGGTGGGAGGTAAAACCCAGGGTCAGCCCATAACCAAGAAGGGCTGCTTTGAGAAGGCAAGCCCAACACACCAATGATAGGCTTCCTGATCGTAGTCCTGGCTGCATACTGACTGCTGCCCCGTTCCCTGTGAACTCGGCTCCAGTTCCACTTGTACATGGCCCTGCCACTATCCTCTTCTGCCAAGGGACTCAGGAGGTGCCATGTCCGTCTGTGCCACCAGAAAAGGTACACCAGCCTCGGACCTGACTGTCATCCCTAAAGCAGTCCTGTGACCTGATTCCAGTCCCACTCTACCACAGACCTGCAGCAGTTTTGCCCAAAGGGAGATCAGTCCAGTGCCAATGAGAGCACATTCAGGGACCCAGTGGAAGCCACATCCATCTGTAACCCTGGTAACAGGCCTGCCAGTGGTGAACCTGACTGCGGACCAGGTGATAGCCATAAGGCCAGGTACCAGCTCTATGCGACCATGATCTAGAGGTAGTTTCTTCAGTCCAGAGACGCAGCAAAAGAAGAACATGACCTGCTAAACCAGTCTAAAAATCGGAAGGGGTATCCTATTCCTTCAAATGCATATATCAACTCAAAGAAACATGGATCATAAAGAAGCAGACAAACATGACACCAAAAAAGGTAACTAATAAGGCTCTAATAACTGATCCTAAAGAAACAGTGATCCATGAACTGTTTGATAAAGAATTTAAAATAACCATCTTAAAGGAGCTCAGCGCACTACAAGAGAAAAGAGACAATTAAATGCAATCAGTAAAACAATACATGAACAAAATGAGAAGTCTAATAAAGGAATTGTTATTATGAAAATGGACCAAACAGAATTCCTGGAGCTTAAAAATATAATAACTGAACTGAAAAAATTCAATAGTGATAAAAAAGTGGTCTATACATACAATGAATATTATTCAGCATTAAAAAAGAAGGTATCCTACCATTGCAACAACATGAATAAACCTGAGGACATTATGCTAAGTGCAATAAGCCAGCCGCATAAAGACAAGTATTGCATGATCTCGTACAGAGAACAAACTGATGGTTGCCAGGTGGGTGAGGTGCCGGAGAGGGTGGAAAAGGTGAAGGAATGAAGAAGTACACATTGACAGTTACAAAACAGTCATAAGGATGTAAAGTACAACATAAGGAATATACTCATTAATATTATAATAACTGTATGGTGCCAGGTGGGTACTAGACTTATCAGAGGAATCACTTTGTAAGTTATATAAATGTCTAACCACTATACTTTACACCTGAAACTAATATAATAAAGAATATTAACTGTAATTGAAAATTTTTAATTAAAAAAATATATTACATGATCTGTTTTACATGGAATCTTTAAAAAAAATCAAACTCATAGCAAAATATGGCAGTTAGCAGAAGCTGCAACATGGGGGTAATGGGGAGATAAAAGAATATCAAGTAGAACGGTAATTGCTAGGGATGGGGAATGAGGTCATGGGGAGTTTAGTGGGTACAGAGTTTCAGTTTTTGCAAAATAAAAAGTTCGGGAGAACAATGGTGATATGGTTGTACAATATGAATGTATATAATACTACTGACCTGTACACTTGAAAATGATTAAGATAGTAAGTTGCATGTTATATGTATGCTACCACAATAAATAATTGGAAAAAAATGGGAAAGGTAGAAACACTAAACCAAAGGGAAAATGTGCATGTTATAATAGCAGTGCACACTGATATGAATGTACAGGAGGCACAGAGATCATATCTAGATGTTTCATACAGAAGACCATCATGGAGGGCATGGAAATTGAGAGAGAGCTGAAAGAAAGTGGAAATGAGTTCTGGATATCTCACAAATAGGACTTTGGATCACCAAAGACGGTGCAATGTTTTGAAGAGTCATGAAGTGGAACGGAATTAAAATGTAAAAGGTTGATTTGGTATTAAAAGAAAGACTGGCCACAGTAGCATTTGTACTTAACCATGTAAAGCCTATAGTATACAATGGAGAAATGGAGGTCATAGGAAGGAACTTTAAGAAAAGATTAGATAGGGTCAGACTTGATTTGGGAAAAGTTGGTACAATGAGGAAAATGTATACCATGAGGGAATGACCAGAGACTATCCCTAGTAAGCTTCTCATTAATCAAAAAGAGAAATAATAAAAATGAGAAAATATCAGATCTAAGTAGAATCTCTTTTCGGCGATAGACAACATTACCTTTTCTCTCATAACAACTCAAACTTGTCTGAACTTAGACAATGAAAAAATAAAAACTGGAAAAGGGGAAGGAGATTAAGAAGTACAAATGTCCAGTTATAAAATAGGTCACCGGGATGTATGTACAGCATAGGGATTATAGTCAATAATATCGTAATAACTATGTATAGTGACAGATGATGACTATACTTATTGTGGTGAACATTTTATATGGTAAATGTCAAATCACTATGTTGTACACCTGAACCTGATATAATATTGTTTGTCAACTATAATTAAAAATTAACTTTAAAAAACTGGTTGTCTAATGTATTTGATTATCCCTCAGGTTTTTTCTATCTATACTCAGGAAAATTATGACCTATGGCATATCCTAGTACTCTCAGGTCTACTTCATAATCCAGGCAGAGAGACTCTAAGAAAGTCTAGACCTTGAGCTCTATCTGCATTCTGTGTTTTCATAAGAATGTGGAGTTTCCTTCACCTTCTGCCAGAAAAGCTAAAACACAGGAAAGCCCTTCTTCAAAGACTTCATGTGTTTACCATTAGCTATAAATTGAGAAGGAGAACCTTGCTGAATTGGAAGAAAGTTGATACTATTATTTACAGGTATGAATACTGTCAGAAAACAGTTGCTGCCACAGAGTCTAATATGTCTATTTCAGAGGGTCTTCCTCATCTTTTGAAATTATAGTTGTAACAATGCCAAGTTCATCAGGATTCACACCTTTACATTAAACAAAGCATACGAGTTGCTAAGGACAGTTTCCTAAGGAGTCACACTGTTAATGGTATAAGTTTACCATAAACTTATACCATTAAACTTAATGGTATAAGTTTATGGCTTTAAAGGGACAGAGTCAATTCCATCCCCTGTACAGATTCCTTTCCCTTGGGGATATTTCTCTTCCTAACCATTCATGAGACATCCCCAATGCTGAGCTGTGAGTTTATATCTGGTATGGTAATATCTCTCTGCATATGCATTAGGGAGGAACAAAGAGATGGACTTAATGAGCCCATGTTTAAGCCCAGAGGACTCTGAAGGCTAAGCTTAGGGATTCTGGGACATGCCTAGACTTAGGGATGCCCTCACTTCACTATAAATATTTTCTCCATGTGACAAGACAAACTTGGGACCTAGAGGCTTGAAGGGGCTCCAGTCACCATTTTTAAGCACCTAGGCCTATGCTGATAAATTTTTCCAAGTGAGGAATAGGAGAGAAAACATTAGAAAGATAAGGATGCAAGGCAGAGGAGATGAGATGCTACGAAGTAGAGGAGAGGTAAATGAGGATAGAAGGAGACAGTAGAATCTCCTTTGCTTAGGAGTGATCCAAAGCATCATTCTCCATTCTCTTCACAAAAGGATACAACGGAGCACATGGAATTGAAACAGACATAAACAGGTAAGCACAGTGATATTCCATCAAGTAATATGCAGAATTTCTCTATTCTCTCTCTCTCTCTCTCTCTCTCTCTCTCTCTCTCTCTCTCTCTCTCTCTCGCTCTCGCTCTCTCTCTCACACACACACACACACACACACACACACACTCACACACACACACACCACAGCTCACTTAGTATATACTCTTCACAGCTAGAAAGCCACAAATACAGTCTTATAGTAGCTTGACCACATTTGCTATGACTAAAGAATGAAGATTGCTCTGACTAGCAAATTGTTGCCAGGGAACCAGACCCAGGAACTAACTTTGCTGTGTTTCATCTAGAGTACAAGGAGGCTATTGAAGACCACTCTCATATATTTGAGTTTGAAGGTGAATGTATGACTATCAATATCCAAATAAAATGATGTACAAATTATACATTTGGTCTGCACTATTATCTTTTTTTTCTCCCACATAATTCTAGTAAATTTAGAGATTGTCAACTCTCTCTTGGTCCCCTATGTAACTACTACTTTATGGAAACATATTCAAGCCTTTTTTATTGAAAGCCAAATACATCTGCCAGATCAGCCATATCCAGAGCTCTCCTCTAATCATCTGCTTTATGGCCCAGTCAAGAGGGTGCCTGAAAGGCACCCACTGCTATCAATGCAAAAAACATGGTTTACTTTCAAACTGAGCTGCACTGGTTTATGTATGCCTCCACAGAATTCTAGAAATAAGTGTAAATGTGAGGTCCTGTGTTACTCATTCACCTTGGAATATTCTGTGTCATCCCTCCCTCCACTTCTCCTTCATCTCACATATAATCACCATGAGTTATTTATAAATAAGGGCTTTTTACTATCAAGTAAGTAATTTGTGCTAAAGGTGAAATTTTTAGTTATTTTGGGTTAAAAGAAAAATAAGGTTAGGAGAAGGATTAATAATGTAAATAACTACCATTTATTGAGTATACACTATGAGCTAGTCCTTTGCATGCATTGGTCTTATTTGTCCTTAAAATATGTTATATTAGATAGGATTTATTAACCCAATTTACAGAACAGACTGACTTAGAAAATAAAAGATTGTCCAAGGATCTCCAGCTAGTAGATGGCATATCAAGATTTCTGAACATATTTGAATGGTTTCAAAATCCATATAAATTATCTATAATAATCTACTATTAGAGTTAGTAGGAAAAAGAGATAGCAGGTAAAGGAAAATCACATCTTCAATGAATTGAGTGTTGGTGGGCACTAAAGGGGAAAGGTCTCTAAGTATCATCAATTCAATTTTTTAAATGAACTCTGGGACTGGGCTGTTTGTCAACATGCACATCTAGAAAAGGATGAACTTATTACCTTGCCCTCTAGGAATGAACCTTGAACTTATGAGACTCTTCCAAGTAAAGTCCATAGACATCTCCAATTTCTCAGCCTAGCATCCTCCCCTCAACACCGGCAAAAACTATCTTGCTCCTACACATGGACAACTTTCTCTCCAGAAGTTTTGGGAGCAAGATATGCTTTTTTCTTCTCTTATAGAACAGAGGTTTATTAACTCCCTTGCCTGGGTATTTCTACTGTGCAATAACTACCTGGCAGTTATATGCAACTACGTACATAATAAAACATTCTCTCTCAGTCCCTCTCTCCCTCTCTCTCTCTCACACACACACATACACACCACATGCACACACACACACACACACAAATTTACACACACACTCACATATACAAAAAGATGAACACACACTTAAACTAATCCTGAGTCTATTCAACAAGTAAATTCTGTGGTAGTGGGAACCATATCCTCATATTGACCTGTGAGGGTTATTAAAATGGGCATCTGGTTCTTTGCCTCAGTAGCAAAGTTCCTGTTAGTAGAGAAGAGGTCAATACATAAATGACGTTATGTTCTGTTAAATGCTGCACTGTTGTACAATATCCTAGGGACACAAAAAATATTAAAAGATGCTAATTTTTTTTATTACTTTCAGGGATTAGGGAAGATTCATTTACAAGTTTAGATTCAGCTTTACTTAAATTTGCTAGGTGTTGGATCTATTCATATCCTAAGGTAGGCACATTTTCAGAACATAGGTGTGATTTCGTATGTTAGTTATTGGTATTATAGGTTATAAGAAAGAGGAACATAATTCAGCTGAAAAGCCAAGGTCAATTTACTGGAAGAATATCAGGGAATCGCTGAACAAAGAAGAGTCTGGAGGTATGGGATGAGAAACCAAGCCATTCCATAAAATTAGTAGGCATCAAAAATAGCAGTGGTCTCATAACAGAAAGAGAATGAGAAAAATTCTAAGAGAGACCATCTACTTAACTTCCCTTATGTCATATGACTGTATCAGATTCATAAGACAAATCCCTACATTTATGCTATATCAAAACATAGACAATGATATGTCAGCTGTTCTCATTTGAATTTAGGATTCTTTAACACTTGACTGCACTTGGAGAACCACTGGGTATAGTAATTTCCCCAAAGCAAGGGGCTACATGGAAAGGAATGAAAGGGAATACCATAAAATGTAAGTATATACCACGTTTTGAAATATCAGTTCTTTCAAAGATCTACAAAAAATAAATTCATGGACAATGTTGCCTATGATGAATCTCAGAACAATATTGTATATTGAGAGAGTTGCTCAATTACCCTCTGGAAAGAGGACAAACTCTAATGTTTGTAAATTAACTGCTTCTGCCATTACCTCCACAGTACAGATTAGAAGTCTTTCCGTCTTTCCAGGACATTGATAAGAAAAGATCTTAAAGAAAGTGAGACCCTCCTCCTTAACAGGAACTCGATGATACTTGCTAAGAGAATGCCTTCTATCAATGACACCCAGTTCCATCCCCCCTTCTTTCTCCTACTAGGAATACCAGGAATGGAAACTATACATGTCTGGATTGCTTTCCCATTCTGTATTGTGTACCTGATTGCCCTTGTGGGGAACATCACCATTCTCTTTGTGATTAAAACTGAACAGAGTCTCCACCAGCCCATGTTCTACTTCCTGGCCATGTTGTCTATGATTGATCTGGGTCTGTCCACATCCACCATCCCCAAAATGCTGGGCATCTTCTGGTTCAACCTGCACGAAATCAGCTTTAGCAGCTGCCTTGCTCAGATGTTCTTTATCCACATGTTTACAGGCATGGACACTGTTTTACTGGTGGTCATGGCTTATGACCGCTTTGTTGCCATCTGCAACCCTCTCCAGTACACTGTGATCCTCACCAACAAAACTATCGGCATTCTAGCCTCTGTTATTGTTGGAAGAAATTTGATCCTTGTGACTCCATTTGTGTTTCTCATTCTGAGGCTGCCCTTCTGTGGACATCACATCATCCCTCACACATACTGTGAGCACATGGGTCTTGCCAGGTTGGCCTGTGCACCCATCAAGGTCAACATTATCTATGGGCTCATGGTGATTTCTAATATCATTGTAGATGTCATCCTGATCACCTCTTCCTATGTGCTTATCCTTCAGGCTGTATTCCGCCTTCCTTCTCAGGAAGCTCGACTAAAAGCTCTCAGTACCTGTGGTTCTCATGTCTGTGTCATGCTATGCTTTTACACACCAGCATTTTTTTCTTTTATGACACACCGCTTTGGTCGGAATATTCCCCACTATATCCACATTCTTTTGGCTAATCTATATGTGGTAGTTCCACCTGCCCTTAATCCGTTCATCTATGGAGTCAGGACCAAGCAAATCCGAGAGAGGGTTTTAAAGATATTTGTACAGAAATAATAGATCTTTGTAAAGATAGAGATAATGTATTCACATACTACCCAAATTTAATCTGAGCTCTCTTTAAAATTTTTTATTGTATTAGATACTAGTGGCCAGATTTTTCATTTTTATTGGAAGTGGTTTAGGGTGACAGCTAAAGCAAAGCTACCTTTGCTACTCATTCTGCCCACCCACCCACATGTAACTGGACAAAGGGGAAAGACTAATGGAAAGAAATATATCCTAGTGACAGCAGTGTTTTGGGAGCAGAATGGTTCATGGAAAAGGGTGTGAACTCTCCCCATTTCTCCATGTCTTCTTTTCAGGTAAGTTTAGATCCTGAAGGAATGCTGATCTAATAATTTCATATTGTAGATGAAGTAAATAAAGTTTAAGCCATGGATTAGTGGCAGTGTAGAACATCTTCTGTTCCATAGATTTGTAATCTTTACATTAACCCTCAAATTTTGTTTTTCTTCTCTAGAATCATTGACTTATTTTTATTTTAATGTTCCTTCAGTCTTGTTTTACTGTCATTCTTGCTCGCTTTTTTTTCTAACTTCTCTTTCTCCTGAGTCAGTGCTAAATAATGCCAGGTGAAGTAGCAGCATTACTTGTATAAATGGGAATGTCCTTCCCACTCTGTTTCACCTATACTGCAAGCTGATGACACTGTGCAGAAGGAAGCAATGAAGTCAGAATTGAAAGAGATCACCTTCTAGAAACGCAATGATTAGGACCTGAATACTTCAGTCAAAATATGTGTTTTTCATTATTAATATTTAAAATTTTTTAAGTTTTTAATTGTTTATTGGGATGACATTGGTCAATAAACTTGTATAGATTTCAAGTGTGTCATTCAATACTACATCATCTGTATATTGCACTGTGTGTTCACCACCCAAAGTCAAATCTCTTTCCTTCACCATGTATTTGACCCTCTTTACCCTTATCTACCTCTCCCCGTTTCCCTCGGGTAACCACTAAACTGTTGTCTGTGTCTATGAGTTTTTGTTTGTGTTGTTCCTTTATTGCTTTCAGTTTTACATCCCACATCGCATGGTTCATGACTTTTTCTGTCTGATTTATTGCACTTAGCATGATAATCTCAAGGCCCATCCATGATGTAGCAAACAGCAGTATTTGATCTTTTCTTATGGCTGAGTAACATTGTATATATGTACCATATCTTTATCTAATAACTTATCAAAGGACACTTTAGTTGTTTCCATGTCTTGACCACTATGAATAAAGCTACAGTAAAAACCAGAGTGCATATACCCTTACACATGTTTTCAAAATTTTAGGGTAGATACTCAGAAGGTGAATTCCTGGCTCATATGGTGATTCTATTCTTGATTTTTTGAGGAACGTCATACTATTTTCCATAGTGGCTGTACCAATTTAAATCCCTACCCGCCGTGTCTAAGGAAGTATATCTTTTCCTCCACAACCTCTTTAACACTTGTTTTTACTATCTTGTTGATAATAGCCATTCTTACAAGTGTGAGGTGGTATCTTATTGTGATTTTAATTTATATTTCCCTAATAGCTAGTGATGTTGAGCATCTTTTTATATGTCTGTTGACCATTTATAAGTCTTCTTGGGTGAAGTATGTGTTCAGGTCCTCTGCCCATTTTTTAATTGGATTATTTGCTTTTTGTTGGTGAGGTGTATGAGTTCTTTCTATATTTTGGATATTAGCCCCTTAATGGAGGTATTATTTGCAAATATCTTCTCCCATTTAGTTGGTTGTTTGTTTTATTGATGGTTTCTTTTGCTGCACAGAAGATTTTTAGTTTAACATGAACAGGAAATAATTATTATACACATTTTCCTGAATAATTTGGTTAAGCCTGGCATTTGTGGTCATCACCAATGAAGTATGGAAAGATCCTTTGAGAGGGTCATTGGGAGCCGTTATTCATGGGCAGCACAATGGTGACTGGATGACACAGCACACTAATGATGCAATCAGCATTAAATAAATAGAATTTGGAAATGCTGGAGGCAAGATGATCTATATGGTCTTGAAAAGCCACGACTTTCTAAGTAATAATAGTGCTAATAATACCTTCTATTGTAGCAGAAATAAAATGTCCAGAAATGGCCTGTTTTGACAATAAAAATAAAAAAAAAACATGAATAGAGAGTTCATGAAACTTAACAGAAATAAGAAAGTGCCTGGACCCCGGAAAGAATCTTTATGTGTAGTAATTAGACAACAATCAAATATATAATTAATTCATTTCTACCCATTATTCTAAATCATAGATAAATTATTATATATTGTATAGTTCCCTGAATTTTGTAACACAGTTTTTAGTCAAATTATCAGTGACTCCACAAAAATGCTTGCCCCAAGCATTATATGCAGCAGTAGGGCAGTTCCTGCATACATTTTTACATTCAGCCTCTGAATGCCCAATTTCTAACTTCCCATTTCACTCTTGTGGTTGTGTCAAATTAATACTGCCCTAAAGCACAGCCCCATTTTTCTATAAATATCTGTATTCTGTTTGAGTATTAATTTGTGTATGAAGCTGTGTGTATGTGTATGTACGTGTGCATGTTTATGTTTGTGTTAAATATGGCATGAATTTACTAGTATCTGATAATATTAAATGCATTTACAAGCAGGCTTAATAGAAAATATATGTGATATGATAAAAAAATACATATATGCAAAAGGAAAAATAATTGAGGAAATGATGACAAGAGAAAAATATGATGATTCTAGCATTAATTATATTCTATTAGATTAAATATTCCGAGATAAGACCATTTTCCACAAACCTCTCTTACTCTCCCAGATATTCTTTCTCTTTTGGAAACTTTTATGTGTTGCAGGATAATTTACAGAGTATAGAAATCAGGCTTCCTCATTTGATATTAGATGTTAATCTGTAACTTTCATTATCTACCAGCACCTTGGGAGCAGAGATACTAAGTCTAACAAAGAAGTAAACATTTATGAAATTGAATCCGGATACAATATCTTCTTGAATCTGTACCAATGGGTTTATCAATCCATAACTCATGATATTTAGTCAGAGTTTTGATATTATCCTGGTCAAAAAAAAAAACTTGTAAAAATTTCAGATGTTTGCAGACCCTTCCATTTTCCAGGTGCCAACTTTAGAGAAAAAGCCCAACAGTTTTCAAAGTGGCTTAATGATTTTATACTGCTACCAACAAAGTACGAGAGTTCTAATTGTTCCATATTTTCACCAACATTTGGTTTTTGGGGTCTTTTTAATTTTAGCTACTCTGGTCAGTGAGAATAGGTAACTGATCATTGTAGTTTTAATTTTCATTTCCCTGTTAACTAATAATGTTGATTGTGCTTTCAGTACTTATTAACTATGTTAAATTCTACTTTCGTGAAATGTGTGTTAGTCTTTTCAAGTAACTACAAAATTAGCTACTTCGAGACATATTTGAGTGTAGTTCAAAAGCCTTTGAGAAATTTGAGTTCAAAGACAAAACCACCTATGGCAAAAGTAAACCATAAGACCAGTAAAATCGTATATTTATAATGTGTATATATACATATTATGTGCATATATATGAACACACATATGTATACATGTTAAGTGCCATATGTTATGTATGGCATATAATTAAATAAAATTAGGTTTAAATGCAGAAATCTGAAAAAAAAGGTAAAGCTGCTTATTGAATATATTAATCAAAGTTTTGGAAAAAATAGTGGCAAACTCAAGTGGGTCCCTTAAACTATGACAAAGTATAGGCACAGTATAGGGAAACCACAAGGGACCATAACAGGGATAACAAATG
>NW_006438643.1:600938-604262 GCF_000325575.1 Pteropus alecto | reverse complement strand
GAGATTCAGAAAGCAATGTGAAGATACCTAGATGTGGAAGTTAGGATTTATTCTGAGGGGATCACCCAGCCCATGGTGACCTGCAAGGAGAGAGCAGGTAGAAATTAGAATAAATATTCTGACTTTACTTCCCTCCTGTCCTCCTGCTTGTACTTTTCATTTTCTGAAGCCACCCAGGTGCCAAAGGGCAAGGGAAGCTACCATGCAGCCACACCGGCAAGTCCCTAGGACACAGAGTGTGGAGTGATCCTGGAGATGCATAGAGAAGGTAGCCTGCACGTTGGCCCACATAAATGAAGAGCTGGTGGAAAACCTGAACAAAACTTGAAAGCCAGCATTTTTATATATTCTCCTTTCAATTACTATTTTATACTATTTTTTTCAGGGTGATATCTGTGATATTAGATACTGTCTCTCTTTTTGTTCTCAGAGTTCTCTTAGAAGAGATTTGAGTTTCTTTTTATCCTTTTAGACAGTCCAAAAGTTATCCAAAATGATATTGAGTTTTAAAAAATCATTTGGACAAATACACTTTGAAATCAAATCTAGTATGTTTACCTTGAGGATAAATTTTTTTAAAAAAATAAGTGAAATAATCATGTAATCACCATCCATGCTCTTTGTTTATATTCCTCGGGGTTCACACGTAATTTTAGAGTATTCTCTCTTTAAGGCCCAAAGTGGGATGAAGAAAAAATTGATATGCCTGGAGTATTCTTTTATATGTTTTATAAGATTCATGGGTATTAAGGAACACCTAGAGTTTTCTAAAGCTTTAACTAATATTGAAATTCAAAATCATGA
The DNA here is from genome assembly GCF_000325575.1 of Pteropus alecto. Classification (NCBI taxonomy): domain Eukaryota; kingdom Metazoa; phylum Chordata; class Mammalia; order Chiroptera; family Pteropodidae; genus Pteropus; species Pteropus alecto. The sequence continues at coordinate 603,458 of NW_006438643.1, read as the reverse complement.
ATATGAAAATATATAGCCAGATATATTAAATTTTGTAGAGAATATTGTAAATAATCAAGAAGAGGCACTAACATTTCAATCTTTACAGTAATTTAACATAAAATAAATCAAAGCCCCATAAAAAAGATGGTTATTAACGTTGAAGCTATACAAGTAAAGATATATTTGAAATGTCTTGAAAAATTTCAGTTACCTAGCTTGACAGCTCACGAGCTCTTTTGTGATTTGTAAAAGAAATGTGTTTGATTTGACTACTACATATATAAAATTCTAAATTGACAAGCATGTTTTTATCGATTTAGCTTATCTAAATTGAGTACCTAATATGTGTGTTATCAAATTCACAGCAAAATTTTAGTAAATATAGGTGAAAATAAGAAATAATTGCTTGTCATATGAGCATTACTGACATCTAGCAGTCAAACTAAATACATTTCCTGAACAAATAAGAGTTGTTTCTATGAGTAATCTAGTAAACTAAAACATAATTGCTGTTATTGTATTCAAATTCAACATTAAAAATATCTATTTCAAATAAGTAATAAAAATAATATCCATTTTAATAATATCTTCTATCTATTGTCAAATGCTGCTGTTTTAGTTAAAAGCATCATCTCACTCAATTCAGAGGAAAACTATGAAATATAAATTGTCATTTTCATTACCCTTATGAATCTATAGAGATAACATGAAGCTCACAGAGGTTAATAAATGCCTTCAACATCTTTCAACTATTGAATTTCAGGAAAGTCATTTAAATTTAAGTTATCTGACCCAAATTGTTTACTTCAAAGATAATGCCATACAATAATTATAATAACCTATTTTTATTAATTTTTAATAAATGATTGCTGAGTACTTTCTAGGCATTATCCTATACCATTAAAGCAATCTCATGAGATGATATAACTTTCTCTCATTTTGCCTGTGAGGAAACCAAAGCTTGGAATAGCAAATTAAATTGGCCAAAGTCATAGAACAAATAGGTGGACGTGCTCTTTGTATGTATGCTAGGCTGCTTTCCTTCGTATGAATGTTATTTATTCTCATGTTCTACTAATTAATATTCTACAGAATGTTAGAAGCACTAAATTCTCACAAAAAAAATCATCAGTGTAATTCATAAAATGGAAAGCTCAGATTGAGAGACTTAAGTTTGAATTCTGGTTCTGACATTTTCTAAATGTACAGATATTTCCAAGCTGACTTTGAGGAAATGCTGTTGTTGTTGTTTTTTTTTTTTTTCCTACAGAGCTCTTTCTCTGCCTTCACTGCCTATCTGTCAAAAGTAGCTGGTGCTAGAGTGAGGTTTATGGTGTAAGTGGGAGTACAGGATGCCTCTGACTGATTAGACTCCTGGGACCTATCTGGAGAGGGTTCTTGCTAGAGGATGCAAATTGCAGATCATCTGTAACCAGAAAGTGTCTCTGACCAGAAAGGATAAAAATATCCTTAGGGATATTGAAATTTTCTGTCTCATTACCACAGGTCTGGGGACACAATCCATTCATTGTGTGGTGACCCTTCCCAGGGGACTAGCGTTCTCATATAACCCATTGGCCCTGATTATGGAGAACTCAGTCACATGCAGGTTGCAGTCTGTGCATCCAGTTCTTCACAAATGATTTCTCGGATGCTGGGCAGAGGTAGGTGAGTCAGCTCCTGGTTTTGCTGGAAGAAGGTTCACAATGATGGTAACTAGAGTGATTCACGGGGTGATGGCGCTCCAGTGATTCAGCCAGAGTCTCTGTAGCTAGGACCCTCTCCAAGCGATGCAGCAAGAGCAAGAGAGAGGAGTTGTGTTGAGAATAACCTGCATTCATGGCCACACATCAATCACTAACACAGAAACACACTGCACAACACTCACTGTGCTAAATAAACAAACTGATATCAACAAATGCAGGAACATATCTGTAGACACAAACATGTAAATAAAGAATGTGATATGCAAACATGAGAAATAATAGCAATGGTTACTCTCATCAGCTGGCACAAATGAGGTCTTTTCTTCCTACATCCTTCAATTTTGTCACCTCTGTACAAGACTTCTTACACTGGACACAGTCACCCTAGTGGAAGACAGTTATGGCAGATATGAAAATGGGACACAAAGGGGTTAAGAAATGGGAAGCCTGGGAACCTGAATAAAGAGGTTGTCAAATTCTGCTGCAAAGGATGGAAGCCAGTCCCTGGGAGAAGCTCACCATAGTTTACCTTGGAATTGAGTGTCTAAAAGGGAAGAGAGGCATTCAGAAAGGCAGAAGACAAGAGAGCCTGAATTCGAGTGAAGATAAACTTAGAAAATATACATGGAAGTATATTAAACAGAAAAGATGACTAAGCAGACAAAACATTTAGGTGACTACATCAACAGTGGCCATAGTTATGATTAGTGGTTGCAGCAGAGTGATCTAGACAGACAATAATTTTTGGCAATGCCTATAATCTTATTGAACAGGAGCACTCTGAATATGTAATTTATGTGGAATACCAAAGCACCTTTTAGGGTTTCCCTAC
>NW_006438643.1:586544-600910 GCF_000325575.1 Pteropus alecto | reverse complement strand
ATGAGAGTGGAAACCTTGTGGGAGGCCAAGAAGCAAAATTCTGGTATGACTAGACTTTAAACTCCATGATTTGGGGGACTTTGACTCAATTTGGAGCAGGTCTTGACAGATGGTAAGAACTCTATAAATACTTGTCAAATTAATTAAAGATTAATAACTGGAAACATCTGTAAGATAACAGATGAGGGCAGAGAGTGGTAGTGCTGGTAAATTTGCAGATAATCTTAAATATAGAAGGAGGACAATTTAAATCTTTGGCAGCAGTTGTCAGAACATGTAAAAATCTATATGGTTTTAGGACCTTGATACATGAGTTAATTTTTTTTTACAAGGACAATATATCAAATATCACTAGGTTTATAACCTCCATCTATATGGTTTTAGGACCTTGATACATGAGTTAATTTTTTATTACAAGGACAATATATCAAATATCACTAGGTTTATAACCTCCACCCCCTGCCTGCCCTAAGTGCCACCATGAGGAGTGAACAAACTATGCATAAGTCCTCAATCCCTCTCCCCTAGCTCTGCACAGAGCCACCTGCCCCTTCTCTTATCATGAGAATCACTGCTCCTCAATCACATTTAATACTGGGTTTATAGTGACCAGTCATATGTTTTTAAAAGGAAAAATATTGAGGGCCATTGGCGAAGAGGGATGAATTATACAAAAAGGTTAAGATAAAAGATTATACCTGTTTTAATTAATTCGGTAGTTGTGAAGGGGAAGAAAAATAGATTTGATAACTATTTAGAAGACAATACAACTAAACACTTGCAAAGTTGACTTGTTCCAGTTACTGACAGCACAGTACAAGATAACAATCTTCAATCTGAATGTCTGATAACCTTCCAACAGATATGACTACAAATGCACTTGCTGCCTTTTTTTGACAGTGCAACAAGAGTGATATTTTTGAAATGCCAATTTGATCCAGTTACACTACAGCTTAACATACTATGGTTTCTTCCCATTTTTTCTAGGATAAGGGTAAAACCCCATAAAGTTCATCACAAGGGCCTACATGGTCATATCGCTGTCTCTGTACTCCCCGTTTATATCAACTAGAAATATTTTCTCAGCTCAATTCCTTCTTCCACTTATTAGTAGATTCTCATTGTTCAGTTCTCAATTTAGTTAACACTTTCTCAGGAAAGTATCTGCATGAAGATACAACATAAGATTTTGTAGATCTAAGAGGGACCACTGTGTTGTTGAAATTATATAATAGTCTCCAAACTGTCTAAATTTCTTAATTCCATTCCTTACCTCAGATCCAAACATCGGCTGTCTAATCTTTCACCCATACTGAGTTCTCTTTTACATAGAATATTGCTTAATATTTTAGGTCTACTTTGCAAGAACGTATCATTTTCTTGAACCGTCATGTCAGTTGAGTCATCTCCACTTCAATCCCAGTCCAGTGATATTACACACACACAAACACACACACACACACACACACACACACACACACACACACCACCTATTTTATGCTTTACATACTGATTAACAGATATAAGTAACAACAAATATTTGCTAATAATGCCATATGCAGGTTCTTCCTTAGAGACTGACGAAAAAACTGCGAAGTACAGAACTATTGTACTGGGAAATGTTCTCCATGTTTTCTATGTAGGTGAGACAAATACTTTGAAGTGAGAGTGTCTTTATAACTGTGCCTCCTATTCCCTTTCCAGGTCTCTTCTGCTGTATTATAGAATTAGAGAATGGATTTTATATTTCTCCAGAAAATAGGCAACATTCTATGAAGGAAGTGAGAGTCTCTCACTGGAAACAAGAAAACTGCAAGAAATGTGTTTGAAACCTATTCTCGCCAATATGCTTCATCCAAACAATACCCAATTCCACCCTGCTTCCTTTGTTCTGATGGGCATTCCAGGGCTGGAACGTGTGCACATCTGGATTGGCTTCCCCTTCTTTGTGGTATATCTCATCGCTCTCCTAGGCAACGTCACCATCCTCTTTGTGATCCAGACTGAACAGAACCTCCACCAACCCATGTTTTACTTCTTGGCCATGCTGGCCTGCACTGACCTTGGCTTGTCCACAGCCACCATCCCCAAGATGCTGGGCATTTTCTGGTTCAATCTCAGGGACATTGTTTTTGGTGCTTGCATCACACAAATGTACACTATTCATATATTCACTGGCCTGGAGTCTGTGGTGCTGACAGTCATGGCCATAGATCGCTATATTGCCATCTGCAACCCCCTGAGATATAACATGATCCTTACCAATAAGGTAATAGCCATCTTGGCCATAGTCGTCATAGTCAGGAATTTGGTGTTTATGACTCCATTTATATTTCTCATCCTGAGATTGCCTTTCTGTGGTGTGCGGCTTATCCCCCACACCTACTGTGAACACATGGGCTTGGCAAAGTTGGCTTGTGCCGATATTAGGGTCAATGTTATCTATGGCTTGGTTGCTTTCTCAGTGGGATACATTGACCTTTCTGTGATTGGATTTTCCTACATCCAAATCTTGAGAGCAGTCTTTCACCTGCCATCCTGGGAAGCCCGGCTCAAAGCTCTCAGCACATGTGGCTCCCATGTGTGCGTCATCTTAGCTTTCTACCTGCCAGCCTTCTTCTCCTTCATGACACATCGCTTTGGCCACAGTATCCCTCATTACATCCATATACTTCTGGCCAACATGTACGTGGTTGTTCCCCCTGCTCTTAACCCTGTTATCTATGGAGTCAGGACAAAACAGATAAGAGAGTGTGTACTCAGGATGCTTAACCCTGAAAGTTGTTGATATTTAGTCCCAGGAGGATCTTCCCCAATAGTTCAGTAGAACAATCACAAGATCAAAACAGAAGTAAACACTGGAAATATTTTTACTAAACTCCTCTGGCATCCCACACAAGACAGTCATAATACATTGCCCCCTATTTCCGATAATTTGTATACCCCATGGGAAGGCATCCCACACAAGACAGTCATAATACATTGCCCCCTATTTCCGATAATTTGTATACCCCATGGGAAGGCATAGTTCAGAGATTCCAAAACAATCTCTATCACAAGAAAAGTACCAAAAATAAATCTCACAGTTAAAACTCACTGATACTATAAAATTCCTAATGGGAGAACAAGGTTTGCAAAAAGTTGTGCTTTGAATAACTGCTTTATATAATTTCCTCCTACACAGAGATTCTCTTCATTCACATGTCAGAAGCTGAAGTTCATGCCTTAACAATGATGTGGCATTTTGTGAAAACCAAGCAGGATGTGGTGGTAAGAGAATTAACTCGGAGTCCTATAATCCAGGTTTAAATTCAGGCCCTGGCCTTGACTAGAAGATTTACCTTAGAATTTCATTCAGACCTCTTTGAGTTTTAGTACCATTGCCCATAAATGCTATAAAGCAACATTAATTTGGGACAGTGAACTCAAAAAAAACACTTGTGAAAATCTTTACAGCTCATAAGACATTAAAAGATTTGGAAATAAGCAAATTTATTTCTAGTGTGGTTGTTAACCCTAGCGTACATAGATTTAAGTTACCAAATCTAATTCTAGCGTAGTCACTGATATGAAGTAAGGTCTCCAGCTCCACCAGTGCTTGGGGCTCTTTATTGACTCTCAGCTCTTACCAGGGTCAGAGGGTCTTCAGTCAGGAGATTATAAAGCTTGAAGAGTAAAGAAAGCTCTACCTGGGCTTGAGAACTCAGTAAACGACATCCTCCACAGTTCTTCTTAGGGTTAGCTTTAAGGCAGACTAATAGAGTGCCTGTTGACTTAACATAAAGTCCTTCTCATTAGAGTATGGAAGCTAGGTAAGACAGTTGATTTTCAGGGGGTATTCTAGGAGCTGAAGAAATAAGAAATTGTCTTGTAATTGGAAATAGGACCCTGGCTGAAACTCAAGGTAGGATGAGCAAGGAATATGCAGAGAATAGGACTAAGGTGATAGTAATGTAAAGTGAGAGGAAATCAAATGAAGAAATAATGCTTTCTATAAATATATAAAGAAACAGTGATTACTGTCAGCTTACAAAAGTGAAAACAGACTTCAAAATGATAAATTTTTCACTAATATCATGTAGCTATTAAAAGTCTCTCTAATTTTACATTCCAAATTCTAAACCAATATCATACTCTGCCTTTATGAAATAATTACACAGAAAAATACTGTTTTAATATCAGAAAACATAAATTAAATCCAATATATAAATAAACTAATGCATAAATATTATAGAGTAAACCCCATGAATTTGAGTCTACTGAAAAACTTCAAAATATGAAATTATTTTTTAAATGTGTAGAAAAAAAAATAAGGAGCCAGCTAATAAACATGAAAGAAAAATTCTTCCTTTTAAGAATATAATTCATATCCATTTTTTACAATCTGCTTTAAAAATTATATTCTAAAATATTTCTTGAATATTATCTCTATAAAATAATACTCAACCAGTAAATGAAGGAAACACGTTAATAAAAAAAATTAAAATGCATCATTATTTTAGATCATACAATTTTCTTTCCTGAAATCTTGACAGAATAATCAGGGGAAAAAATTGTTAATAACGAGATACTCAGTGTCGTCAATTAAACACTATATAAAAACGCAGGTATATCTTATGATAATGAAAACTAGTTAAAGACATAATACTCAAAGTTCACAATCAGAGTAACAACCACAAGCATACATATACATACTCCTGGAGGAAGTCATTGAGAGGATGTGACCTCAGGTTGACCAGCAAGCTACCCTGGACATCAGAAGCTCCTCTCCCCTTCTCTGTCTTTGGAATGTATGTTTCGCCCACCATTTTCACATTAAGAGCTGTTTTAAAAACAGACTTCAGAGAGTAGAGGATGAGGCCATCTGGTTGGTATGTGTGACTAAACCTAGTTAAGGACTGTATATATAAATGTATTAAAGATTATAGCAGGCTGGTGCAGAGATTTTCTCATCTGCAGGTAGCCAAGACAAGCCTCATAAGTTCTCTTATTTAACCTGCCACTTATCAATCTGGAGTGGTCTACCTCTTTTTTTCAGTCTCTCCTTGCTCTCCATGTAGGGAGCCCATTTCAGATTTCACCCAGGGAATTACTGAGATTGTGAATTACATACATATGTACATCCTACATACAGATATAGACGTGTGTGTATGTATTCTAATTGGTCCTAGGAAAATGATGGCTGCCTGACTCTGAATCTCATCATACATCCTCTCAAAGAAACCATAATATCAGAAGGAGTGTAAATAAAACCACATTGGCCCACTTCTATCAGCTTGATAGAAGAAAGAGAATGGCAAAATTTCAAATTATTTTAAGATGAGAAAGAGTTACATTTATCACAGAATTTAGGTTCCAAGTGTGGACAGAGGGATGTTTAAAAGATTAAGTGGGAAATAGGGAAGGGGTTTGGAAGACATATACATAGAACAGATAACATCTCCAGAAATGTTTTAAAAATATACTAAATTCTAAAATATCAAACACAGGTTAGGGGGCCCAATGAAAACTGCACTAACTACAGGAAAGTGGCCTGGAAGTGAGGAGGAACAGAAGTGGCAGCCTTCTGGGGAAGGAGGAGATAACTGAAGAAAATAGGTTCCTCTTTAGAGATGTGTTAATGAAAGGAAAAGAGGAAATGAAGGGGGATCAAGATCCTAAAGAAATGAAAGAAGACCACATGGTGTGGCAACCTCTCCCTGATCTCCCAGCACTGTTACCACTTTTTAACTAAACTCATCTTCATGATAATTACAGAAAAGGTGCTCTAGAACTAGGAGCTCTATCAGCAGAATTATGAGAAATAGGAAAAATCAGTACAAATCTATAAAATGCTCTAGTAAGAAGTAAATAAAATCACACTGTATACAAAAATTAATTGAAGATGTATCAAAACTCTAAATGTAAGAGATAAAGCTATAAAACTCTTAGGAAAACGCATAAGGGTAAATCTTCATGACTTTGGATTAAGCAATGGTTTTTTAGTTATAAGAAACTGATATAGATAAAGGATAACATATTTCAAAAGATTAGCAAAGCTGAGTTGAGAATTGGTAAGATGGAGCTAGAGCTGACGAGCTTAATGCGAAAGCAGTACAATTTGAAAAGGGATGGAATATGAAACAGAGACGAAAAGATAAAAAGAACTGAATAAGAATATACACCAAAAACACCAAATATACACCAATGAATACCAAGCTGGATTTATACAAAAGAATATAGAAAATAAGGGAGACGAATATTCAAAGGGATAATGGCTGAATTATATTCAGATTTAAGAAGCTTAATTAATCATGAGCAGAATAATTTTTTAAAATCTGTGCACATTTGCTAACACTCTAAAACCCTAAAGAAAAAAAATTCTAATAGAGCCAGAGATGTAATGCATTACCTACAAAGGAAGAGCAATTTAACTAACAGTATATTCTCAACTGCAACTGTAGATGTCAGAAAGCTGTGGAGACACACATATACATACACACGTATTTATATATTATATATTTATATATAGATGATAGATCTTAGAAAGCAAAAGAGATGATCCAAACATATTAAGGTGAATATGTGTTTCATTTTCCAAAAAATATATATTTGTATTTTTATATTTACATATTATATATTACAGTTATATAATATATATGACATTATTATATAGCAGATACAGCAGGTCCTCAAACAGTGTCATTTCATTCAACATTGTTTCATTATAATGTATAAATACCACACACTAATCGATTGAGCCATTGGAGCTCCATGTTTCATTCTCATGTTAATGAGAAAAAAACTGATTTTGGCTGTGTGGAGTTTGCACATTTTCCCATGTCTGCTCAGGTTTTCTCTGAGTACTCTGGTTTCCTCACATTCCCAACATGTGCAAGTCTGGTAAATTGGTGTGTCTAAATTGCCCCAGTCTGAGAGAGTGCAGGTGTGTGTGCGAGTGTGCCCTGACATGGAAGGATGTCCTGTTTGGGGAGGGTTCCCAGCCTGTGCCCTGAGCTGCAGACAGAGGCTTCAGTCACCTCCAACCCTGAACTGAAATAAGCAGGTTAGAAAATAATTATCCTTCTTGTTTCTATCAATCTTTCTTAAATGTACATATAGCTCACATTTTTTCCAATGTTTAATATAAGAAGTGTTTTGGTTCTTTGTTTAGAAGTTTGGTGATGTTTTTGTGACCAGAAATATGCCATAGGAACTTAACTCAGGTTTATATCAGTTAGCCTATGGTAAAATTGCTTTTGTTACCTGTCCTTTTGCTTAAAGTTGCAGTTCCAAGAACTTACAAATAACCTTAAGTGAGGATTCACTGTATATTTTAATACATTATTGAATAATATGCATATAAAACACTTGTCAATATTTAAATTTTGGTCACTAAATGGTCACTAAAAAAAGATTCTTGAATTAACAATATAGAAACATATTTTTAAAGACACTAGAGTTAAGAAGGAAAGATTGACATCTAGAAGAAGGTAAGAACTGAGATATAATGCCAGGATTTAAAGCTATTGCGACTCTGAGGACTTTTGCCAATCCTGAAGAAATGAGTATAAAATGAAGCAAAAATTTGGCAATATCTGGGCATAAGGAGAAAAAAATCAAAGCCCGGGACTCACCAAGGATAGAGTCTGATAATCATCCTCCCACACAAACATATTAAACTGGAACCCTGGGATATACAATCAGTGTGTGGTTGAAATGAAGTTCATAAATCTTTTTGTTAATTGGTAACTGCTAACTTGATTATATCCACAAAGATCCTATTTGTAAACCTGGGGATTAGGACTTCTACATACCTTTCTGAGGGACACATTTCAACCCATAACATGTATATTTTTGAATCTTCATTAGGAATTGTTAACTGTACTTGTTCACTGTAAAAATATGTATCTCAATAATTTGTTATAAGAACAAAATAAAATATCAGTTAACAATTGAAATAATATGACACATTAAGAACTCAATAAAGATTATTATTATTACTAGTGTAATCCTTCATGTGATTTAATGTTAATGTTTTGGTCTCCTCCTCTAAGGTGGCAGAAACCATTCTTTGATGCACTACGTGTCTAACATGTTGTATAGTGCTTTGTGCAAAGCATGGTCATAATGTTTGTTTGATGAAAAAGTAAAAGCAATTTTATATTTCAACAACTCTCTGACAGAAGGCTCTAAATTCTTATATTTCAGATGAGAAAATCGTGGTTCTGAGAGTTTATGAAGTTATCCAAACTGAAGCAACCAGAAAATGGTAGAATAAGGGTTCGGACTTAAGTCTCCAGTTGTCTCCTTGCCACATCCCCATGATTTGAGAGTGGAGTGGGATTATTCATTTACAAGAAACTCAGGACCAGGATATTTTGCCCAGTGCAAATAGCATGTTCTTACAACATACTTTTATTGAACAATGATGATTCACTTATGAAATAGTGAGCATGTCTTCATTGAACCTGGCTATCAACTTCCTTTGATGCTTCCAAGATCTTTGGTGCTTCACCCAGGACCTCCAAGTAGCAAGGTCAAGATAGGGGCAGGAGAGGATTTAGTGCATGGAGGAAAGGGGGTCACATTCCATCTACATTTCTGCTCTGCAGTTGTGGGTAGGAAAGTGTGAGGCCTAGAACCATCCTCCACATGCTCTCCTCTCTCCAGGATTCTTGTGTTCAAAGCCCAAAAGATCCTACATTTAGCCTGAATCTCCCTATCCTAAGAAGCATCTAGAGACCTTCACAGGAGAGGCCATTTTTCAGGTCCTGTTGTGCATCAGTTCAGAGTGGTGGCTGTGCTGGTGACAATCTCACTGTTTTCACAAGAAATTGATGCCAACACAGTGTTGCTCTGGGGAAGGCGAGTGTTGTTAACATTTGCATATTCTACAGCAGGAAACAGTTTAGACAGAATACAGCCATGAAGATAAATCTTGGACATGAGATCACGTGTGTGAACAGGGCCTCTCTCAGTGATGGGTCCCGAGCACTGATGCTTCCACCGCGTGAGAAGGGCTCACAGGGGAAGTGCTCACCGCCCTCCTCAGTTGCCCTTGAGGTCCAATGTCTTTTTGTGCTGGGGATGTTGTTCTGTCACCACCTTCCACAGAGTTTTAGTGCTGAAGATACTTTATTCAGTTCTTCCCCATGGGTGTAGCCATAGCAATTTTTCCTGAGAAAATTTTCATCACTAGGTTTCCTTACTCTTCTTTTCCCAGAGTTCCTTTTTCTTTATTTACACTCCTCTAGAGCCTTTGATCTCTTTTCCTTCACTCTATTCATGATGCTGAATTAAGCCTTCTATAATATATTCTCCTGGGAAATAGCATAGGGCCTCAGGGACCAAGTACCTAACATGGGCACTGACTCCTGTGAGCAATGGGGAGAGAAGGGGCAAAGTGGAGCTAGGGCCCATAAAATCAGCCTCTGGAGGCCTTGGAGGGGCAAGTTTAGGTGCTTTTTCCAACAGCCAGGAACAGCAGCAATGCAGCCTTCTGAAGTTGGTGAGTCTCAAGTAGGGGCAAGGAAAATTATGAGGAAGGAGGTAACGAAGAGAGGAGGGGAGTTTGGGAGCCTGATATGTACATAGATGGAACTCTTTCCATGGGTTCTGTGTAGATGCTGAAGCTGCTAAGATACATATATCCTGGTATAAGAGCGAGTGCCATGGATTAACCTAAAGCTATTACTTCATTCAGAGCTGAGGCTGAGTCTTTCTGTGGCCATACTAGGTTAGTGGATTCCACACTTCTGGAGGCTCAAAAACTCCTACCCATATCATGGCTAGAATGCCAAGGCTCTGTGCCTGACTTGATCAGACTCTTTCTTTCTGCACTAGTGTAAATTCATCCAGAAACCAAGGTGATCAATCCTTTTCTAGGCAATCATAGCTGAGCTTGGATCTTCTGTTGTAATTTGGTTCATTCAAGACTTGTCTGACCTTTCCAGACTATCAATATCTCGTGGTCGGAGATCATGTTTTGTTCATTAGCGCTTAGCACAAGGAACCACTATGACCACCCATTGTAAATATTTGTCTGTAAATACAAACCAATTAAATTGAAGTATTGCATATCAAAATAATGCCCCAGATGGCCAACAATCCCTCATTTCTCAGATTAGGAGGACTCAGTTTCACTGAGAGGAATGCAGAGAGGAGAAAAGTGGTCCCAGCTATTAAGGAATTTAAAAAGGACTATAAAACAGAGTTGAATATATTACTACCCAGGAGAATATATCAATATTATAGGAGGTCTGAAAAGGACATTTCTTCCCTTATCAGTTGAAAGATCCTCAGTTACCTTCTTGACCCCAGGCTCTCTTTGCCTCCTCAGCCTTTCTTACACTAAGTCTTGTAGTCTTCCCACCCCTTAAATGTGTTCTTTCTTCTCTACCTGCATGACCTTTGTTCATATCATAATCAGTTCTCCTTTGAATTATTCAGGACTCTCAAAAAGGGTCCTTGCCTTCTGTGTGATTCCCCTTTGTCCCATGTGTAGCACATTACTTCCCTGTTTCAAATCTACTGTGGTTCCTTACAGTGTGCACAATAACACCTGCTATCAGGTGGACCTTACATGCCTACTTATGCACTTGGATTCCTTTGATCATTGTCTCCTGGCACTCAGCTCTCCTACCTCCTTCTCACAAAGAACTTAGGATCTACCAGTCCCTAACACCTTAGCACTAATCATACAGGTCAGGCCTGTCTTCTTACCATTGCCTACGAGGATAGTCCCCCTTCATCCCCTGATGATTTGTTACCTCTTTTTTATACCCTTCTCTGATGCTCTCAGCTTGCCATGTCTCTGAGTCTGATAAAACCTCAGGAAATAATAGCCCTTTTCCCTTCCCACTACAACATCTGAAGTTAGATATCATTTATCTACTTCATAAATAAGGGAGCTAGGCGCCATAGGGTTTAAATAGATGTCAGGGTCATAGTATAAGAGTCAGACTTGGAATTTATCAGTCTCAGGCCAACTTTTCAACCATAACACATTGCTTCATACTTTGTTCCTTTTCCTCTGTTTTTAAGATCAGCTATTAGAGAAACAACTCTGAGAATCCAGAACTTGAGGTTATTGGAAAGGACAAACCTTTTCAGAAAAGGTAGACATGTTTTGTATCTTTCTTATTTCTCTGATTCACACTAAGAGTTATTTTCCTAATCACATGTGAAACTACAGGAAATTGCTGATACATAATTTTCCCTATCTTCGTTTTAACCCTGAATTCTTGCTTTCTTAAAGTCCTACAAGGGGTAGAAGTGTGTGTGTGTGTGTGTGTGTGTGTGTGTGTGTGTGTGTGTGTTTGTACTATATTTGGAAAATCTGGGATATTCAAAATGAAAGTCCTTGGATCTTATCTTCTCTGGTAGCTAAGGTCTGATGCCTTGTCATATCTACTTTACCCTCCTAGAGGAGACTATCAGATAAGATTGGAGAGGAGAATCAGTAATCCCAAATAACTGATTATATGCCTCCTGGGCTCTGTCTCTCAGCCTACCATGACTCCCCAATTTTTTCCTGCTTCTTTGCCATGGCAGCCATTACTGTGATGCTTCTTAATACTTGGCACTCTGCCCTTTGGTTAGCTGTGAGAAAAATAAGACAGTAACCAACTAGAGAAACAATTGGAATCAAAGCAGATAAGTTTACAACACATATATTCCATATACTAGGAAAATTAGATCATGGTCACAAGAAATAATTGAGAATTTTGCTTACAGGTAAATAGATTCCTGTACAGTTTTATATGCCTAACACTCACTCACTAGCTCCTATTTATTCTGCCTTTGGGAAAACTTCTGGTGTATCTCTCAGTACTAACTGTCCTTGTCACCAGAATAGGAAATTCCCAGTCTTTTTTTAAAGGACCCAAGACAAAGAAGTCATTCTTGAACCTTCACAAAGAGAAACAAAAGGAAATAATTCAGTAAGAATTATAAACTCTACACCTTTAAACAAAATCTTCTTTTGAGCTAGAAGAAATTGTTGCCCTTGAGCGCTGTCAAGGGCTGCTCTACCTCTAATTCAATTATTTCCTGAAGAGTGAAAATAAGGAATCCTGAAGTTAGGCCTCGTGCAATTGTACGAAGTCTGGACTTTTCTAGGACTTCTGCGGAGTCAGCTAAACAGAGCTCTCCATATAGCTAACCTTTTTATGCTGAAGGAAGGAGGGGCTTAGTTAAGTCATTGTGCGGGTTGAGGCTAAATCTTTTGTAGGGGCTACAAGCAGGGACTCTAGAATCAGACTTTCTGGTTCTCAGTCCTGACCTCACCACATACTCACTCTCTAATTTTGATCAAACTATGCTGGTCTCTTTCTCTGTACCTTTTCAATATCTGTGAAATTAGGATAACAGTATTAATTACTCTTAAGTGTTTTTTAAAGGATAAAGTGAGATTGTGAATATAAATGTTCTGCATAGTGCCTAGCACATGATTAGTGTTCAGTTAAATGTTAGTGATGCTTGATGATGACGATGACTTTCAAACTTCATTGCAACAGGTTAAGAGCCCCAGTGAAAACCAGATTTCTATTACATTTAGAATGTATACTTTCTATGGTGATTTATTCTGTTCTACATTTTAAGGGACTTTTAATTTCTAGCTTGTACAGGACCCTTTACATGGCCTCACCCAGCAACGATTCTACTGCTTCAGTCTCTGAATTCCTCCTCATCTGCTTTCCTAACTACCAGAGTTGGCAGCACTGGCTGTCCCTGCCCCTCAGCCTCCTTTTCCTTCTGGCCATGGGCGCCAACGCCACCCTTCTGATCACCATTCGACTGGAGGCCTCTCTGCACGAGCCCATGTACTACCTGCTCAGCTTCCTCTCTCTGCTGGACATGGTGCTCTGCCTCACTGTCATCCCCAAGGTCCTGGCCATCTTCTGGTTTGACCTCAGGGCCATCAGTTTCTCTGCCTGCTTCCTCCAGATGTTTATCATGAATTGCTTTCTTGCCATGGAGTCTTGCACATTCATGGTCATGGCCTATGACCGCTATGTGGCCATCTGTCATCCATTACGATATCCGTCCATCATCACTGACCAATTTGTGGTTAAGGCTAGTGTATTTATTATGGCCCGGAATGCCCTCTTTTTACTTCCTGTTCCAGTCCTTTCTTCACGACTTAGATACTGTGCAGAGAACATCATCAAGAACTGCATCTGCACTAACCTGTCTGTGTCCAAACTCTCCTGTGATGACATCACCTTCAATCAGCTCTACCAGTTTGTGGCAGCCTGGACCCTGCTGGGCTCTGACCTCATCCTTATTGTTCTCTCCTACTCCTTTATCCTGAAAGCTGTGCTGAAGATCAAGGCTGAGGGGGCTGCAGCCAAGGCCCTGAGCACGTGTGGTTCCCACTTCATCCTCATCCTCTTCTTCAGCACAGTCCTGCTGGTGCTGGTCATCACTAACCTGGCCAGGAAGAGAATCCCCCCAGATGTCCCCATCCTACTCAACATCCTGCACCACCTCATCCCCCCAGCTCTGAACCCCATTGTTTATGGTGTGAGAACCAAGGAGATCAAGCAGGGAATCCAGAAGCTACTCAGGAGGTTGCATGAGGTAAAATAAGTGAGATTTGACCTTGGGAACAGAAATTGATAATGAAAAATAATTTTCATGATGCATAGAAAATTTAAATAGTTATTGCATGAATAAGTTTGGATTTTTCTTTCTCCAATGTTTCAGTTGACTATGAAGATATTCATTTTCATATCTTGGCTCCTGTTTTTCATTGCATAGATTGGAACCTTACTTTCCTGCATTCAGGAGTTACCTGGAAGTTTCTCCTGGCCTCATCTATGTGAGAGGGACTTGTCAAGTTATAATTACAAGAGCCTAATTAGAATGATATTATTTTTTAAATAAATAATAAATAGTAGTCCAATCACTTTCAATGCTTCTATTTTCTTGATTGCTTAATACTTAGATATGTATTAGATCTCTTGGTTTTACCTGATGCAGGTCAAACTCATTTTGTGCCATGAATGGGTCTCTTGGCTTCAGAACTTTGATTCTCATAGTTTAGTGAATGACATGTGATATCTATTGCCTTCTCTAGCCCTGCCAGATCTTGTTAATATATTTATCTAATGTCACTTCTCCATAGTAGAATTTCCTGTAGTTCTTTCCTTTTATTAATGAATTAAAAAAATTTTTTAAAAGATGACTCAGTTGTGTGTGTGTGTGTTTTAAGTAAGAGTGTGTGTGTGTGTGTGTGTGTGTGTTTATTTGTTTTTCAGATGTGTTTTCCCAACTTCTAACTTCATCTGATCCTTCCTGACTTTTCCATCAGATTTCAGGCACCATGTATATTCCCCACTCTCTTCTGATTATCTTAGATGTACTAAAAGGCTTTCTTA
>NW_006438643.1:557337-586520 GCF_000325575.1 Pteropus alecto | reverse complement strand
CAATCCTTATACTCTGTGCTGATGCCATCATAGCTCCCTATAGGATCCAGGCCTTTGAATTAGTAGGTTATTTGAACAATGATAAGTATGTTTCACTCTTTGCATTTCCCTTCTTGATCATGCCCTGAAAATGGTGGAGATTCAGATATTGGCTAGCATTTCCTGAGATTAATTTACATTGGTAACTAAGCCCCTTTTTGGATACTGAGAACTTCATATATCAGTCATTTAAGAATGTCTTCTAATATAGCTGATCTGTGATGAAGTTAGCCATTCTTAGGAGACTTGTAAAATAACAT
Organism: Pteropus alecto; assembly: GCF_000325575.1. Lineage (NCBI taxonomy): Eukaryota > Metazoa > Chordata > Mammalia > Chiroptera > Pteropodidae > Pteropus > Pteropus alecto. Next base: position 586,221 of record NW_006438643.1, on the reverse strand, counting down.
CATTTCTATAATCTTTTCTTATATCGAAGTAATAGCTTTGCTCTACCCTCTCTTCTCTGTTTTACAACTCCAAAAACTGATCCTAACCAAAGCACAAAGCTTCTCACTCTTCTATTCACCCAACATTCCAGTTGCTCCTAGCTCATTATTTTCAGTTTGTGTCCTCCAGTATTTTTTATTAAAGTCTATGATCAAGAATCTTCTTCCACATAAAAAAACCAACACCATTGCTTTTATTTGACAAACTATGCCCATTCTAGAAGTCTTATTTTAAACTCTACCTGCTCCACAATATCTTCCTTTAATGACTGCAATGGAATTAATCTCTTATTTTTATTTTTATTTTTTCCAGCTTCATTGAAATATAATAGACAATTGGTTGCTCATATTTACATTGTAAAATTCAATGATTTTTTCAATTATAGTTGGCATACAATAATATATTAGTTTCAGTTGTACAGCATCGTGATTAGAGATCTATATAACTCACAAAGTGATCACTCTACTAAATCTAGTTAGTACCCCTTTCCCCCTTACATATTTATTAAAACATAACTAACTATTTTCCTTATGGCACACTTTATATCTCTATGTCTGTTTTATAATTATCCATTTGTACTTAATCCCTTTGCCCTTTTTTGCCATCCTCCCCTCACATCCCCATCTAGTAGTCCTCAAAATATTCTCTGCATCTATGAGTTTATTTCCATTTTCGTTGTTGTTATTTTGTTCTTTAGATTCTACACGTACGTGAAATCATGATACTTTTTCTTTCTCTATCTGACTTATTTCATTTAGCGCAATACCCTTCAGGTCCATCAAGGCAATACCTTTTTCTATCCCCTTCTTTTTAGTCTGTGTGTGTCTTTTAATCTGAAGTGAGTCTCTTGTAGGCAGCTTATGTAGGGGTCTTGTTTTCTTATTCATTCAGCCACTGTATCTTTTGGTTGGAGCACTTAATTCTTTTCCATCTGAGGTACTTGTTGATAGGAATGTAGTTATTACCCTTCTTTACTCATGTTTTTGATACATGTTTTTTTCTTCTTAAAGAAGTCTCTCCAAAATTTCCTGTAATACTGGCTTGGTGTTGATAAATTCCTTTATCTCATTTTTGTCTGGAAACTCTATATCTGTCCTTTGACTCTAAATGATAGCTTTGCTGGATAAAGTATTCTTGGTTGTAGATCCTGGGTTTTCATCACATCAAATATTTTGTGCTAAACCCTTGTGTCCTGCTTAGTTTCTTTTGAGAAATCAGCTGCAAGTCTTACAGGTGCTCCCTTGTAGGTAACTAACTGCTTTCTCTTGCTACTTTTGAGGTTCTCTCTTTGTATTTAACCTTTGGCATTTTAACTATGATGTTTCTTGGTATGGGCCTCTTTTGGTTTCTCTTTCTTGGAACTCTCTGAGCTTCCTGGGGTAGTATGTCTATTTCCTTCACCAGGTGAGGAAAGTTTTCCATCATTATTTCTTCAAATAGCTTTTCAACGTGTTTTCCTTCTGGTTCCCCTACGACATGGATATTTTTACATTTAATTGTGTCCCATAGGCTCCTTAAATTATTATTATAGTCTTGGCTTCTTTTTTCTTGCTATTCTAATTGAGTGTCCTTGGCTTCCCCATCCTCTATATCGGTGGTTTGATCCTCTTCTTTATCCACTCTGTTGTTTCCCTCTAATATACTCTTCATCTTAAATAATGTGTTCTTTATTTATGACTGGTTCCCTTTTATAATTTCCAGTTCCACTTTTATGTTTTTTATCTCTTTGTTAAAGTTCTCACTGAGTTCTTTCACTGAGTTCACTGAGCATCTTTATAACCAGTGTTTTGAACTCTGCCTCTATTAGATTGCTTGACTCTATTATTCCTGGATCTCTGTTCTGTTCACTTGTATGGTTTCTGCTTCTTTGTCTTCCCATTTTGGCTGCCTTTCTCTGTCTGTTTCTTGTACTAAGCAAAGTTCCTAAGTCTCTTGGTCTTCTTGGCATGGCTGGTGTAGTAGGTGTCCAGTGGCACAATCCTGAAATGTTCAGCTGCAGGCCAAGTTAGGCCCAGCCTGTGTCACTTTGAGGCCACCTGTTACGATTCAACAAGCAATCCACAGATGCTGTGCTTATAGTTGCCTCAAGAGGCCATACTAGAATCCAAGGCCAATTGCCACCAGTGTGAGTCTTGGAGTTGGCTCAGTGAGGAGCACCAAACTCACTGAGGACACAACTGGATGTGGCTTGGATGTGGCTGTGAGTTGGGGGAGACAGTGTTTCAGGGAATCCTCTAGACAGAGCGACCTCTATTATCCAGTTTGATGACATCTCAGCTATGACTGTGCTGAATCCACACACTGGAAGTAGGGAGGGCTCAACAGAGGAACAATGGATACTACCAGCACTTCTTCCCAGGAGAGAGCCTCGCCTCCGTCTCTTGCTCTGACAACTCAGTGTCCCCCTGTGAGTCCCCAGTAACCTCTAGCAGCCAACCTGGAGCTGGTGCTCAGAGAGAGCAGGGCCATCACCATGAGAGTTCACTCGCAGACATTGCACCTTTAAGAGGCATCTACAGCTGCCACAGCTTCTGTCCCACTCAGCTGCTAGGAACCAGGCAGCCTCACATCTTCGCCCCCTCCTACCTTCTACTATTGCAGGGTGATTTCTTATTTTTCTCCCTAGTTGCAGTGCTTCTGTTCATCTGAAACCAGGCAACTTTGCTTGCTGTTTGCTCCATGTTTCTGTCACAACTTTGATTTGGTTTCAAGAGGGATGAACAAAACCTCTATCATCTATGCCATTTTTTCCCCTCAGAGAATTAGTCTATCTTGAGCCATGTGTATATCTCCCTCTGATGCTAGATTATAAAATACTCTGAGTCTGGTGAAGAGTTTTATTCATCTTCTTAACTTTACATACTTTAGAGCTACTAATACAATTCTTTACATATGGTAGCTTTTTTGGGTTGAATAAAAGTGAATAACTGATACACATACTGCTTGTTTTTTATTTCCCCTGTAAACTTCTTAGGGAAAAGATCAAATTGTTAATATACTGTATTCTCCAAAACACTTTACAAAAAGACTTGCATAAGTCACAGTTCAATGTGAATTTATATAACATAGAACTTAAGAGTGCTTATCTTGGAATAAGATAAGGATGACTTTTATTTAACTCCCAGGCACACCAATTTGGCCACTGGCTAGATGTGCAACTTTTAATTCACCAACTGAGCTCTAGTTTTCTTATTTAAAAAGAGTGATAATTGCCCTTTTATTATATGATTTACCAGAGTGTTGGATGACCTAATTGATGAAAAGTTTTCAACCAGAGCCTAAAACGTGCTAATAACTTATACATGGAAATTCCTTTCATTATTTTTCTATGCTCACTGCATTCTTAAATGTCTTCAGATAATGATCTGTATTATTTTATACACTATGCACTTCAGAGAGTCCTTGCCTTATGTGTCATTCTCAGTCCCCATTGCAATTTCTTGATTACGGTGCATCACTCCCTTATAAAACTCTTTCTTTATTTGAAGATCATAGTGTTTTGTTGTGGCACCTTCAGTTGTTCCTCATTCTTTTAAGTCATTTATTGAAATCTTAGTCCTGCTACCCCATTTCAGATGTTTGCAGTTGGCTAACAGACTAGTTGAAATAGATTCAGACTAAAAGTACTGATTTTAGCTCTTCTAATGAAAGATTATAGGCTGTCCATGAACAGAGAACAGAAAAAAGAAAAGAAAAGAAAGAAAAGCTCTCAGGTCAGACAGTGAGGGACATGTGCCCATAGACTCACTATACATAGTTCTACAATTTGTTACACTACTATAGTTATTTCACTTTTTAAAAATTAGAAAGTTTTAAATTCTCTATAATCTACTTCTTGAAGTACAAATACTTGGTAGATTCTCCACATTGGCCATCACTTTTTGTTTATTTCTTGATACATAGAATTTCACATTGATAGAGACTTTAAGTCTTCATGTCTCCTGTCCTCTTAGAATTCCCACTAAAGAATATTTGGTAAATAGACATCCAAAATTTGCTGAAATTCCTCTAATGACAAGGAAGTATCTTGTAGCGCCTGAGAGAGAAAACTCCTGCTTCTATTTAAGATTTTTTAAAAGTTTCTCTCACTTCTCTATATTTTTGTCCTGGACAAAAGTGTCCTGGAAACACTTTCTGGTGAATTAAAATTCCAGTACTAGCTTTAATAGTTTTACTCGCGTTCCATTTAAGAGCATGCAGACTTGATTGCTCTAAAATTCTTTAAGACTATTTCATCATTATAAACTGCCTCTATCTCTAGTCATGCTTCCTGCCTTCGTGCTTGCATTAATCAGATTAGTATAGCTACCTAATATTCTTTGGTTAGTATTTCCAACATATATTTTTTCCCCATTCTTTGGTTTTCAGTCATTCTGGGTGTTTATATTTAAAGTGTGTCTTTTGTAATCAACATGAATGTATTCAATCTCGTAGTCTTAGTCTTTTACTTAGAATACTTGGCCTATTTACATAATGCTATTACTGATTGCTTTATAGCTACCATCTTATTATTTGTATGTTTAACTCATCTATTTTATATTTCTTCTTTCTACTTCCTTGTTTTATTTTGGATTAATTCAATTTTTATGTAATATTTTTTTACTATTATTTTGGTGATAATACTAGAATAAAAATTTGTAAACTTTACTTACTACAGTCTAATTAAATGTATGTACTTTAAATAATTTTGTAATTATTTTACTTTAGATCATTAGGATTTTTATTAGTATAATATACCATCCAATAAAACTTTCACCATTTACATAGCAGTGCAATAGATAATTCTATAACAAAGTTAATTAGTCTGAACAAACTATTAAAAATAAACTATTATAATATAAAATAGATTTATTTTTAATAAATAATTCATTCAGAATAATTTATTTTTTGAGAAATTTTATATCTTCATAAAATGTTATTTCTTTTTTAAAAAACATTATTAGCATAACATTAGTTAATAATGTTATATAAATTTCAGGTGTATAACTTTATAATACATGTGTGCTTACCACCCAAAGTCTAGTCTAGTCTTCTTGTGTTACCTTGTATTTGATACCCTTTAAAGGGTCTTTAAAAGAGTGTTCAGGATTCCATATACTTGTTTTTTTTTTAAGTGACATAGTTTTCTTGTGTGAAGATATTTTTAAAACTTATTAAAAATTAATGATAAAATAAATCATCATAAAATACTTATTTTAGAAACAATTTTTCTAGAATGAAGCTAATATGTAAGATGACATCATTCCATAAATCTAATGACATTTGTCTCCTTAAAGGATCTTTTACATACATCTTCCAAGTCCTCAAGTGATATTTGTTTCCATTACAAATAATACATCTCGGTTTATGTAATTTTCAGACATCTCAAGAGAAACTATAAGCTGATCACCTCTCTTTCACTTCATCTAAGTTTAGAGGAATAATCTGTTTTTTTAGAATGGAAGTGTGTATGTATCTGCAGGGAAGCCAGAGCCCATAGGAGTAGGATTCCCAAACTGACTCTTCATGTTTTCAGCCACAAGGGAATGGCTTTTATAGACGGCATCTTAATAAAGTTGTCCAGGGGCTAAAGCCACAAGTAGAAGGCCAGTGAGAAATTGAGGAGTTATACATTTGCCTGAAAGCAGCTGAATGGTGAAACTGCTGTTTGGAGCAGACTTTCACTGTAAGTATTTTTGAAAACAGTCCTTTGGAAAGCCAAGCACCTTTGAGCTTGGTCCTTGACTTAATTCTTTGCTTATTTTCGAGAATGTTATTGCACCCTTAGATGTTAGTTTGTGAAGACCCTGAAGATCAGTGATGTCAGAAGAGCATGAGCCTGTTGAAGTGTGGGTCAGCTGAGCTCACAGAAAGTCAGCTCAGGTCTGTCTCTGTCAGGAAGGCTGACTGGAGAGTATTCCTTCTATAATTAGTACCTTGACTTTAATGAACTCTAAGGAGAGGTGGCTAAAAACTATGGATCAGGTAGAGAGATAAAATCATGAAAAAGGAATCTACCAAGTTCCCAGAGAGTTCATGGGTAGAAGAAAACTTTCAAACTGGGAGACCAGAGATTGACCATAATTTTTCTTAAATAACTACAGATCATGGGAGAAGCAATTTGATGTCTGAAACTGAGCAGAACTGTGGCTAGGGCTGTCTGAACGAAGGCAGCAGTCTTGGCTTGAGTTAGTCAAATCACTGGTTAGGTCTGTTATTACAGTTGGATGTAACTGTCATTCTCAAAGTATTGGTCTTGGAAAAGCAACATCAGCATTACCTGGGAATTTGTTAGAAATGTTTCAAATTCTTGGGCTTCCCTCTAGACCTACATATTTGGTAACAGAGCTGGGTTCAGCGATCTGTGTTTCCATAAGAATTCCAAGTGATTTGTTGCATTCTTACATTTGAGAACCACTGGTCTGGATAAAAGAAAATCCTGATAAGGAGCCCATGTTATATATTCTAGAAAAATAAATAAACAACTGTACACCTTGACTGGGGGGTTATTTTTGTGCCCAGAGGTGCCCCAACATCATGCTCAAAAATCCATCCATAAGAGATGATTGTTGCTCTGCTTCAGAGGAGAGCACAGCAGAACCTGGCACCTTCTTCACCAGCAGGATCCTAGATGGTTAAGAAGATATTCAAAGAGAACTGAAGCTTCAGTCTGTGTAGCATTATATCCCGGGGCATGTTTAAGTATTCCTACAATTATTTTCTTAGAACCCTCATTTCCTTTTTTCCCCTCCTATTCCAGGGAAATGCAGAGTGGGTTCCTTTTTTTTATGTAGTTATTTACCAAGTACATATGCAAATGCAAATAAGACAGTACACAGGTATCTTTCTTATTTATTGTTCTAATCACTTGCTTTTTTTCCTTAAGAGTAAATTCTTTTTTATCCGATGCTGCTTTGTTCAACTTTTTACTGAGCATTAAGCAAGAATGCTGGAGATTTATAGTAGAGCAAGATATGGAAAAGCTAAATTAATTTAGTCAAGGGCATCATAATACTTTTAACAATCTATCGGTCTTATATATCTGAACTGTACTTATAGAGTGCCTATTATGTCACCAGGTGCATTGTTTCTTCTCTGTGCTATAATAAAAAGATAAGATCCCAATGTTGGCAGATGAAACACAGACATTTTGGAAAATAAATAGGAAACATCAATGAGTATAGGAAAGTTTTATTAATACTTTAATAGTTACATGATTGGGATATTTAAGGATCATAGAGAAACAGTGGAAAGAAGAAGTATCTAACTATGCATGTAAAAAGAGTAACAAGAAAAATTTTCTAAGAGGTGTAACTCTTGGCAGATAAAATGGGACAGGCAGAAGTTAGTTATCTAAGGGCAAGAGAGTTAATTCTTTAAGAAAGATATGACAAATGGGAAAACAGATGAGGCAAAGCAAAGTATGTTCTATAGGTAGCTGGGTCTTTGTGTATGGAGTTAGAAGATATTCATGTGAAGGGAGTTATCATTTATTTATGAAGTTATGAATGCTAAGGAAATTGTTTTAACAAGGAGTGATATGATCTAATTTAAATTAGACACGTTCTATGCCAAGAGAATTGTGGAGAAACTTCAGAGCCTAGAATGAGGGCAGATAAATTGGGTAGGAACTTATTCATAAAACAATCAAGCCATAAATTCATGTCTCTTTTCTTTCAGCTAGTTCCAGGATCACCAACCAGTCATGGTATTATATCTCAACAACTCTCTCAACAACATAAGTACCCAGGTGACTGAATTCCTGATGATCTGCTTTCCAGGAATGCAGGACACACAGCATTGGCTATCTGTAGTCCTGGCACCCCTCTTGATTTTGGCCCTTGGGGCCAACTTTGTGTTATTACTTGCCATCTGGCAGGAGGCATCTTTGCATGAGCCCATGTACTACCTTCTTGTTGTCCTATCCATTCTGGATGTCATCCTCTGCCTCACAGTAATCCCCAAGGTCAGTCCCTCTTTAAATAAACTCTCAGGCACTCAGTCATCTTTCTCTAACCAGTACTTTTTTTCTGCTGTAAATCCTCCCACCCTTGAAGGAAAATCCTCAGTGAGTAGCCTGCACCATCACATTAGGTCTATCACAGCTCCCAGACTGTGATATCACAGTCCTCTCTCATTTTTAATGCCCATGTTTTTTTAAGGATTCATTCTTTCCCAACTGTCAGGCCTTCTCTCAGTGTCTAAGCAAGTGATATTTCAAGTTTTGCCCTTCTTTTTACTTCTAGGGAGATTCTCTTTGACTATGAATTACTCCATTCTTAGATCTAAAAGCTCTAGAATTTACTTTCTAAAATGTGACTAGATGTATGGTTATGTCATATATTGATATAGGAAGTATAATTGGAAGAGGTTTCTTATGAGTTTGGAAAGGTTGGAGGGTTTTTACATATAAATATTGGACTTAACTGGGCTCGATGTCTTTGCGATATATTTAGGTGGGCAGATGTGTCCAGCCAGAGTTGGAGTAAGAACTCTGGAGATCAAGAGAAGACAGACTAGAAGTAAACATTTTTAAACAAAAAATGTGGCCTATAGATGAAGAGAAATTGATACAAATGAGGCTCTGAAAATTGAGATGCACATAGAAGGTGTTTGAAATTAAGAAACTGTCCTAGCTGGGATTTGGAGGCTGTGGTTTGGGGATATGGGTGGTTGAAGCCATATGAGGGTTTCCCAGGGTTAGGTACCCTAGGGTGGGAATGGATACAGTTTTTGAGAGTAATGATTTTGGCAGGTCCTGCTTATTTTCTGGTTCAACATGAAGCCCATCAGCTTTTCAGGCTGCTTCCTACAGATGTTCATCATGAATACATTCCTTCCCATGGAGTCTTCCACCTTTCTGGTCATGGCCTATGACCGCTATGTGGCCATCTGCCACCCACTGCGCTACCCGTCCATCATCAATGAACAGTTTGTCATTTATTCAGTCATCTTCATTGTCTTCCGAAATTTTCTGGCCACACTGCCCACACCAGTTCTGGCTGCCAGGCTCAACTACTGTGCCAGCAATGTGGTAGAGAACTGTATCTGTGCCAACATTTCTGTGGCAAAGCTCTCTTGTGGGGATATTCGTCTAAATAAGCTTTATCAGTTTGTGAGTGTTTGGTGCCTACTAGGTTCTGATTTGATACTCATTTTGCTATCTTACTGTTTCATCTTGAGAGCTGTTCTGCATCTGCAGGCAGGGAGTGCAGCCACCAAGGCCTTGAGTACTTGTGGTTCCCATCTCATTCTCATACTTTTCTTCTATACATTGCTACTAGTCTTCATTTTCACAAACAAAGCAGAAAAAAAGGTGCCCTTAGAGGTGCCCATTCTTCTCAATGTGTTGCATCATCTCATCCCACCAGCCCTAAATCCCATAGTTTATGGAGTACGAACCCAAGAAATCAAGCAAGGAATTATTAAGCTATTCAAGGACCACTATTGAGCGGTGTGAGTCAAAGATCAGTGATTATGGAAGCCTGGGCATGTTTTAGTGATGGTTTCATTTGAATACCACAAGAGACACAATATGACATCCATGCTGCTACTCTCATCTTGAACTTAAACCTTCCTCAACCACTATCATGATAGTTACCATGACTACCCCCTCCTCAAATCCTAACTGAACCCATGTTTAGGTATTCATTATCTCCTTCATTCTGACCCCTTGCCATCATGATCCTTCAATTACTCATTCATTAAATAAGTATTTAATACTTCCATATACTTCTTAGGTTTTACATTTGAAGTGCCTCTTACATTTAATTCATAGCGCAGGGATAAGACATCACTTTAAATAGAAAATGCATAGGTAGGATTGAGAAAAACAATGAAGACTTTATTTCAATAATCTAGATGAAAAGTGATAATGGCTTATAATAAGGAGGTGAGTGAAAATTGAAGTTATGGGGCACAAGATTTGCTGGGAGTCCATGCATAGGACATAAAAGGTGGAGAGGAGTAAAGGACATTCCAAAGCTTTTTTCCCAGGGGCAATTAGAAAAGTGTAATTGCTAATAACTGAGAATCTAGTTTTATATGTGATATCAGAAGTTTGGCTTTAGACACTGAACTCAATTTCTATCCCAAACTCCCCCAAATGGCTGTATTATTGCAATAACTATTAAATATCCAAACAAAGAAGGAAAAGCAAGTGACTGGACATATGGCACTGTTTAGGGGTCAGGGCCAAGCTAGAGACAGAAGTTTGAATCATAAAGGTATAGATAGTATTTAAATCCCAGTTAGACATGTGGTGCGAAGTTGATGAATTATCCTCTCGTTTCTATTCCTTTGTTCAAGAAACTTGTTCAAATGTTAGTTACTTCAGATCCCTAATTGTTCCTCACTCCCCGTAGACTGTGATCTCATTAAGGTCAGAAACTGCATTGAATTTTTCTTTATCTTCAACCTCTACCATTGTGCCTGGCACAATGGTGAGTGCTTTTAAATTAATTAATAAATGACTTTTGACTTTCTCAAAACTTTTAGCTCTACTATGTGACATCTGGATTATGGAGTCTGGATCCAAATACAGTACTGTTTGTTGATGAAATTCCATGTGTTGGTTTAACATTAAACACATTAAACATTAAAAAAAGGTATGCATTCTTTATAAAAATAAAAGCATTCATTAACATAAGTTAACAGGGTAATGGACTTCTTACATTCAAAATAAAGGATACAACTTTAAAATAACATTTAAAAAGACGCAAAAACATAGGTGATAAGTTCCTTGACATTGGTTTTGGCAATACATTTTTGGATTTGAAACAAAAGCAATAATAAACAAGCAGAACTACATCAAACTAAAAAGCTTCTGAACAGCAAAGGAAACCATCAACAAAATGTAAAGGCAGCCCATAGAATTGGAAGGGTTTAATATAAAAATATAAAATGTACTCATATAACTCAATAGCAAAACTCAAATAATCTGATTATAAAATGGGCATCTAATAGATCTTTTTCTGAAGAAGACATACAGATGGCCAACGAGTACAAGAAAAGGTGCCCAACATAGCTAATCTTTAAAGAAATGCAAATCAAAACCACAATTAGATATCACCTCACACGTGTTACAATGGCTATTAATCAAAAAGATAAGAAATAAAGTGTTGGTAAGGATGCGGAGAAAAGGGAACTCTTATGCGCTGTTGGTGGGAATGTGAATTGGAACAACCACTCTAGAAAACAATATGGAGGTTCTTCAAAAAGCTAAAAGTTAAATAGTTTTGTTTTCTTCAGATGAATATCCAGCAATTACACTTCTGGGAATTTATCTAAAGAAAACAAAGCACTAGCTCAAAAAGATATCTTCACTTCCATGTACATTACAGCATTATTGCAATAGCCAAAATATGGAAACAATCTAAGTATCCATCGATGGTTAATGGATGAAGAAATTGTGGTATCTATACAATGGAATAACATTCAGCTAAATAAAAAAAAATGAAATCTTGCCATTATGGATGGACTTTGTGGGTATTATGTTAAGTGAAGTAAGTCAGACAGAGAAAGACAAATACTACATGATCTTACATGTAGAATCTAAAACGAAACAAAACAAAACAAAAACGCAACTTACAGATACAAATAACAGATTAGATTGATGGTTGCCAGAGGCAGAACTTGGGGGTGGGCAAAATAGGTATAGAGTGTCAAAAGATACAAACTTCCAATTATAAACTAAATAAGTTCTGGAGATGAAATGTACAGCATAGGAACTATAGTTATTAATACCATATTGCATATTTTATAGTTGTGAGGAGAGTAGATCTTGAAAGTTCTAATCACAAGAAAAAAATCTATAGAGTATATGGGGAAGGTAATTGTTTTAGGTCTCTTTTATTTACAGCTACCCCAGCCAGATTCAATGATCTTCTGCCTTTTGGCTCAGATCTGCCTCCAGCGGCATCCAGCTTAGGGATAATGAGGATGAAATTATGCAATCAATCAATATTTGAAGAGAATGCTTTAGTGTTGAGCATGATTCCAATTAACTTGCCCAAGATGTAATGTCTCTGCATTGTATCATTCCCTCTCTAGTAACATTACAAGGGTAGGATATGGCCTTTAAACCCCAACTTCTTCTTTTGTATGTCTCTGGTTTTTAAGATTGGGTTCTTGCTTTAGTTCTAATCCATTCCCATTCTATTATTTTACATTAACCTTCAGTCTTCTGCCGGTTCTAGGATGATAGTCACCTTCTCATAGCCAATTCTTTGTTTGGAACCAGAGGTTATGCTACCTACAGTCAGATCTCCCCAGTGACCACTGCTCTGGACTTCTGCCTTAACCTCCCATGGCTGTATCCCACTCACCGCTGGAATGGCCACTACTTCTTGGCCTTCTGCTTGTTCTCAGCTTAGGCCTCTGTATTTATTGTTCCATCTGATTGCAAGAGTTTTATCCTATATGTTCAAATGGTTAACTTCTCAACATGCATAAGTCAAAAGTCACCTCTACAGAGAGTACCTCCTTAATAATTACAACCAAAATGGCTTTCTTCTCCTACTTCAGATCATTCTAACACATTATACCATTCTTTTTTTTCTTATTTATTAATTTACATATTTAATGATTGATCTTGTACCTTGAAATGTACCTTGATCTTGTCTTTTTTACTTATGTCCCTATCCTTAAATTCTAGATTTTGATGTATCCCGCACATATCAGGTGTTGAATACATATTATATTTTTAAAAAATTGGTCACAAATTTCAGTATGTAAGGCCACTGCCATGCTCTGAAGGCATTCTGAAATATATTTTCAGATCAATCTTCAGTGTCAGCTGAAATGTCCCCTAAGATATCAGTCTGATGCATCTACCTAGTAATATTAAGATTACCAACAAATCCTTCATGTTAACATTATCTGGATAATTGTCTCATGGTTCAGAGGGCCGGATTTACTATTTGTGTTTCCTTTTGAATGTTAGTCTGTAAAGCATTCTGTATCTCTTATGCCTTAAACTTTTTTAAAAAAAATTAAAATCAGCTCATTTCAAATGCTGATATATGAAATTGTGAAAATATGTTTAAGGTAAGATTTAAACTTAAGATAAAAATATGTTATAATTGTTTCTTTCTGATAAACTCAACATGAACAACCATTGCTTACCCTATTGTTAATATTTCTTATTATTCACTAATAAAAACTAATTAAGGATAACATTTTCCTAGATTTATTTATGGCTCATCTTCAGCCTCAGTCCTGTCATTGCAGGACTCTGGGTCTTTTTGACATGCATGAAATTAATCAATAAGACTTCTACCACTTTAATCTTTTCACTTTGTTTTCAAATATTATATGCTCTGCTTTCTTATTATTTTAGTGCAGAGAATCCACCCTAACTCCCTTGGCTTCCTTTTAAGAGAAATTTTATTTATTATTATGGTTGATTTTTTAGAGTAAAGTTTTTATCCAATTAACTTGCTTTTTAAATTCATTTTCCTGAGTTTGACATCAGTAGCTGAAGAAAATCTTAATTCATATCACCTATCTCGAGTGGGAGACAGTCATTGTTGTTCTCTATTGTGTTTTTCACATAGAAATTGGACATACATTTTTAAAGCAAGCCAGAATTTCTCTTCCCACATTAAAAAAATTATAGTAGACAAAAAATGCAGAGTTTTAAATAACATTAAAAATTTCAAGACTCTCTTTGAATAGAAATAGCTTGTGATAAATTCCTTAGTTCTGGGAAGCCATTTCATCTGTTTCATTCTGCCATTTTGTTGAAAAATCTGTGTTTGCTTTGAGGTAAGTTGATGTGAGTCACTAGCAGATCTCATAATTTTTAGAGTATTGATGGAAAGCTGTTGGAAAATATCATTTAGAGGTTGCAAGCATTATCAATTTTATAATAGCAGTTGATTAAATTTGCTTTAGAAGTAGATCCTATTTTATTTTAAGAATCTTTCTCATTGCTATTTAGTTATAAATATGTTGAATTAAGACCTTCTAAAATAGTAACATTTACAAGAGTGATATTTTAGTTGGCCATACTGGTCTATATTTTAGAGAGCATATTACGTAAATAAAATTTTTACCTAGTATTATTGTTTATTATTAGAATAATATAAATGTATTTTCATTTTTAAGCAGATGATAATAGGAGTTCAACAGTTGTGAATCCAAAGACCATCAGAAGAAGCTTAAGATTGATTTCTTTTTCATTACTGGATGGAGAATTAAAGAAATTTACAAAGCATGGAAGACTATATCTTAAATAGATCAGTGATTCACCTAATATTTTATTTCAAGCTAAATGGCCTAGACTTTGGGATCTGTTAGTGGACTTTGAGACATTTTCACTTTGGTGTCAGAAGGCAAAGACCCATAATTTTGTATTGAGTAGGACCTTCCTCGAGTGGAATTGATAGTTCCCCTATCAGTAATCCTGGGAACATGTCAATGAAGACTCAAATAGTATGACTCAGCTTTCTCAGGGAGAGATGGTTTCTCTATTGAGGCCTCCGGGCTATTGGACCAATAGGTAAAACATATATGGTCCTTCTCAACAGGAAGGACCATAGTTTGTTATAGGCAGGTGAATGCAGGCTAGGACCTGTAAATGATGTGAATGTATAAATAATTTTTCAATAAAGCTTGGATTTTGACCTGTGAACAAAATAAAAAATTGTAGTATTTGAAAGTGATCCTGGTACAATATTCAAATTTCCCATTTACTTTCAGCTGTCATGAGGGAATGTGAGAAGTGTCTATGTCTATGCTTAAAGGGAAGAAATACGGAAAAAAAAGACTCAACATGAGTGATACCTATCTTAAGGTAGGACATAGTTTCATAGACTCTTAGAACTAGGTATATGTTTTAAAATAATTAGTTCACTGTCTTCATGTGACAGATGAGGACTCTAGAACTCAGTGAGGCTGCTAATTTGTTCCATGTCACACATCCTATTTGTGGTTGTGCAAGACCTAGAGTGCAAAACTTCTAACTCATCATCTCAGGCTTTTTCTTATTTTCAAGTCATTTTCAGTACTTATTTCTACTTCTTTCTTTGTAGAAGAAAACATTTCTTCAACATTATAGGGTCTAGATTGTTTTATAGTCTATATAGTCTATAAAGTCTATATAGTCTATATAGTCTATATAGTCTAGATTGTTTTATAGTCTATATAGTCTATAAAACAGACTATAAAACAATGATTGAAAATTTGTTCTGTGCATCTTCATACCCTTGAGCTCATACAAAGTTCCTGTACCAGAGCAGTTGCTTGGAAAGTCTTTCTGGAATTAATAACATGCCCTAGTATATTTCAATGTCATTACTGGAACATTTTCTGATGATGTTACATATTAGTACACCGAAGCAGAGCCCTATATACATATTGCAGACTGAGTCATCATGAATCCTGAAGGTGAAACTTCAAGTACAGACAATAGAATGAAGACATTGAAGAAGAGGTTTTATATAATAATTCCTTCTCCTAAATCCAGTAAATCTCATTTCTTCACATGTGAGAAATTCATACAAGAGCTCTACCCTTTTGAGAGTTGCACATAATGAGACAAATGCTTTGCTTGATCAAGATTAGAAGAAAAAAGTTATTGTCCTGGTTGGAGGTAACTGAAAGAGATTTGCTTATGGATACTAGTTACTTGTCATCATTCAGGGTGACATTGAAAATACTGTTGTCTTTCCACAACTGCATTATGTAACTAAGCTAATAATAATAATAATAATAAGCAAGCAAGGAAACATATGCAGTTATTTTTAATTATATATACAGAAATAGTAACTATGTATTAATTAGAACTTACTTCTCTACTATAGAATTGATCCTCTTTGGTGGCTACATTTTAGACAAAATAGAATCATAAGCATTAAAAATCACAGAAGTGACAGACATTTGGGAAAAGCATTGAATTTTTAAAAGAGAGCTATAATCAGAAACTGTATCAGAAAATAAACTTACTTTTCTCCTTGAACTTACATTATTGAGCTATGAGCTTCAACTCAATTTTTCATTAACTGATTTTTAAGCCATTTTATTTTAGGAATTCAGAGGTCCGGTTGTCCTTATTTCCATTCTTTCTTCAGCAACCTCTGGATTCCTTGCTTGATCTCCTGGGTTCGCACTCCATAAACGATGGGATTAAGAGCTGCAGGGATGATGTGGTGGAGGACATTGAGCAAGACTGGCACATCAGGGGAGACCTTTTTCTTAGCCACGTGAGTGAGGACGAAGACCAGAAGGATGGTACTAAAGAAGAGAATAAGGATGAAGTGGGAGCCACATGTGCTTAGGGCCTTGGTCATGGCACCCACCGCCTTGAGTCTCAGCACAGCTCTAAGTATGAAGGTGTAAGAGAAGAAGATGAGGATGAGGTCAGATCCCAGCAGAGTCCAGCCTGCAGCAAACTGGTAGATACGATTGATGGTGACGTCATCACAGGAGAGCCTGGAGACTGACATATTGGCGCAGATACAGTTCTCAATGACAGTTCTGTCACAATAACGAAGTCGTGCTGAGAGAATGGGGATGGGCATTGTAATAAAGACATTTCTGGCAAAAATAAAAATGGCAGCCTTGGCTACAAATTGGTCAGTGATGATGGACGGGTATCTCAGTGGATGGCAGATGGCCACATAGCGGTCATAGGCCATGACCATGAATGTGCAAGACTCCATAGCCAAGAGGCAATTCATGATGTACATCTGAAAGAAGCAGCCATGAAAGCTGATGGGCCTGAGGTCAAACCAGAAGATGGCCAGGACCTTGGGAATGACGGTCAGACAGAGCACCATGTCTAACAGAGACAGAAAGCTGAGCAGGTAGTACATGGGCTGGTGCAGGGAGGCTTCCAGTCGGATGGTGATCAAGAGAATACTGTTAGCCCCCATGGCCAGAAGGAAGAGGAGGCTGAGGGGCAGAGACAGCCAGAGCTGCCAGCTGGGCGACCTGACAAAACAATTCAGAAAGAAGTCCGAAACCCCAGTGGAGCCATTTCTGGGAGCTGTCATAGTGTCATCGGATTTTTTTTCACTGGTTTTCTTCTATGATCTAAAAAGTTAGGATCAAAATTAGCCTTTGTACCGACAGTGAGAAAAAAATTGGCTAAATTGGATGCAACTTATGTTTTCTAGCAGGTTATTTGGCTTTAAATGGAAAGTTTGTGTGCAACATACAGAAAATAATTACATTTTAACAGTTTACAAATTTTGCTTCTCCTCATTTCTGGAATATTTCTAAGGTTTCATTGAAAAACATATATTAAAATGAGTTATGAATAATTAGCTATGAGGCAGTGTCCTTGCAATTGAGGATTGTGATAAAATGGCCCTATGATTTCAGCAGTGTAAAGGTGGTAAAACTGGTCTTCAGTGATTCCTCTCTGAATCTCTTTGCTAAGTTGCCCAGACAAGGTCCCCAGCATTCACACCAGATATTCTTCAGTATTGTCACTGCTTTCTTCTTATTTGTCTTTAACTTACTCCTATATACAAGAAACACAAAGATGAAATATTAGTCTTGTTCTCAAGTGGTGGCAATCCCCTAGGGATTGCCATTTATAAGACAAGCATAAGACAAAATGATAAGAATAAAGACAGCAGCGTGCAGAGTATACTGAGAGTGTAGGCGAGAATTAACATCGCTCACATGCAAGCATAGTGTTCACAAAACTCCTCTCCCACTGAATGTTAAGGCAAATATAAAGAGACTGTGAAAAATGAGTTACCTGTCACTGTGAGAGATGCTTGTAAAATATTTGTGATCAGCATGTCTTGAATCTTTAAAATCATGCTCAGTATGGTCCCAAGATCTGTCTACTTTGTAGGTGTCCTGCTCAGGTGACATCCTACACATGTAAATTACTTTGTTTCATCGGTGTTTATACTATACTGTTTTGCATCTATTTATGTAGCTGGTAAAATGTAAACATGTTTGCAATGTGTTGAACAGACTTAGAGTACTTACCAGGCACTACGCTAAAATATACTAGGAGCATTATCTAACTCAATTATTAAAAATATAACCTTTGGAGGTGTGTCTTGTATGACTTTACAAATGAGAGAAATGGGATGAAGAAAGGTTGAGAAAATTCCAAGAGCACGCAAACAGTATAACTTTCAATCTAGACGCAAAATTCTATTTGATTTTAAACCCACTCCCTAGTCCCTTGTGCTGTACTCCATCTAATCAGCCAAAGGACACTGGTTCCACAGTCTATCAGGTTGCCTCTGAGCCGTAAAATGCTATGATATTACATTCGGTTCCTCAGTCCCTGAAAAGAAATAAATCTATCCCCCTAGGAAGTTGAATATGGTAGTGGAGAGGCATTTTTGGAATGGGGGTTTAGTAGACAGAAGAGGATTTTGAATGGAAATATGAACCCAGGATTAAATATTTTTCGGTTATCAGAATCTAATTTGACATAACTGAAAATTACACATTCGTTTCCATCTATGTACGTCCTCGATCCCATGCTTCCGGTCCTGTTCACTCTGTTTTTTTCTTAGACTTCCACCTTCTTACACGATGGCCCTGGGAATGGCTGGGTCAGTGAAAGACAGTGAATTTTATACTCCTCCTTCCCCAACTCCCCTATTCATTCCTTTTTGATGCTCTACTTCAAAATCAAAGAAGTACCGTCTGATCAGTGTCTGCCAAGAACTGTCCCTCTCTCTGGAGGCAAAAGTTATTTCAAGATACATCAGGAGTTTACATTATCTCCAGCCATTTCTTTTTCTGTTATTAAAAATAGCATATATTAACATGGTCATGGGGTTGGGGAGCACAGCATAAGGAATGCAGTCACCAGTAATGTAAAGTCTAGGTGTAGAGGCAGAGGAGAGAAAGAGCAAGATCCCTCTGAGGAATCCTTTCATCTGCTATACATATGTACTGTATACTTTAAACTAATAATAAAATAAAATGTTAAAAAAAACATAGCATACATTAATAACACTTCCATAAATTTCAGAGGTTTTAAAGTTGTCTCATCAGTGCCAGTGAGATACAAGACACAAAGCAGAGTTGCCATTACACCAGTTAATTTTGTCACAGCACATGCACATTTTGGTGTCAAATTCTGACACTACATCTTTTCCTCAGGACTTGCCATTTTTTACTTCATTTGCATGTTCCCTCTGCTCAGACCTCATCTAGTAACATTATTGCACATCTATTACCACAGCCCCGAATCTCACCGTAGTTGAGATGGGTCAAGGATTCCTCTGTGATTTCAGGGGGAAGAAGACACTTGGAAGCATCTCTGCAGCAGGAAAGGTGGATCCACGAGGAAATCTAGAAAAAGCAGAATACTTTCTAATTTTTCTAGGTGGTCTTGGAAAGATTATTTCCAGCATTAGGATAGAATTTCTGGCATGTCAAAGGAAGAATTTCCAATCTTAGTTTCCACTTTTTCCTCTTGCTTCTTCCTCTGTCTCTTCAACCAATAATCTATTTAACGAGAAATGAGTATCTACTCAGTTCTGGGGACAAAGTACTTGGGTTTACACACAGCGTTTCTCTCCCTTTTTCATTCTTCTTCTGCAATAAGAGATAGCCTATGACAAGAGTAGGACTGAGGCCCCAAAGCTGACTATTACTTGCCCCATCAGGCACAGGCTGAGGAAGCCAGTCAGAGCTGGAGATTGATGCCGGTAACTAACTCAAGCCCAGTTTCTAGGCTTTAAGACCCAAGTCGATCATAGTACATTGGAAGCACAGACTTCTAAATTTGGAGGAAATACAATGTATCACCTAGCCCCCATGGCATTTGGATAAGCTTCTGAAATAAGCTTCTACCCTTCAAACTTAAGGACTGGATCCAGAGACAAAAAGGAAATTACTATTTTATTTCTCCTGGCAGATCTTTCTAATGTTAGCATTTCAGCTTTCAGACATTCTTTATTTGCACTGAGATATGTTATTCTCCCTCTCCTCGCCCTCATGCATGTCTTTTGTTTTCTGATCTCTGTCACTACGTAGGGTGAGTTTATTTCTCCCCCTGACGGATGAAGTATTCACACACAGATTTGCTCTTGTAGGGTTTCTAGATTCCCAGACTTCAGACTATGAGTCCTGGTTTGTTCTACTGGGTGAGACTTTTCAGCTCTCCCAAGACATTAGTTAAGTTTCCATAGACAAGTTCCAGCTTAGGTACATCCCCGGCACATCAAGCCCCAAGATGTGGCCAAGGCAGTTAAGAAGGGTCTTCTTGTTATACAGGGTACAGTGTCTCCTACTTCTCTTGAGACCACTCAAGCACCCTTGACTCGGGAAAGGACAGGCATGCACATTTGAATCGAAGAGATAAGACCCCTCTGCCTCTGGCAAATCTTGGTGTTCATGCCCCTCAGCCCCTCTCCAGGTTCTCCTTGTCAGATTCACTTTCAGAGGAAGTAGCATGGGTCCTGGCTCCACTGCTGTTGGAGTTCTGACCAATACAGCTGAGACTGTTATAACGTCACTGGCCTCAGGGACCCCGTCATCCTTATTCCCTCGAGAGGGAAGTGGAAATCAAGACTAGCAAGCTCATAAGGCCCTTCTAGGACAGATAGGCATAGAGTTAGGATAGAACATGATTGTGTCTCAGCAGAGAAAGAGCCTTTTGAAACCAAGGCATATGCACTGCTACACTGTGTTTAAGACCAGCTGGCAGTGGGTCATTTCTCTGAACATCAAGGACTTGCCTATACACCTGCGTAGTCACATATTTATGTACAATCCTCCCCAAAGGTGCAATAAGTTCATTCACAAGTTCCTGTGGGCTTCAAGCACATTCTTAGTGGAGAATAGGTATTGTCCATCTAAGTTATTGCATGAATAGATGATCACTTATCATGACTATAACTATGACATTATAATGATATATAGTGTAATGAAACAAACAAAAAGCCTTAGTTATTGAGAAATGAAATGAGTTTTCCAGAATGGATACTCATGGAGATGTACTTTTGCTACCATGAAAGAAAACAAAGTTTGATTTGATTTTAATTTGATACTTGTTTTGAGAAATGAAGTTTTCCTTTATTTAGTTATCTATTTTCCTTTGGTCCCCCGGCACGCAGAATTAAGATACCCACATTATTTACATGATGACACACTCATATCATGACCTTGATGTAGCTTTACATTAAAGTTTATTTTTCTTAATATTAGTAATGAAATATTTATTTTGTTTTCAGCAAACTCAATCCCAAACTCTGCACCCTCAAAATAGCCTGGTTCTGATGAAGGGCCTTCTGTTTTTCAGCACCAATTTCTTCTTCTGTACGTCTTGAGTTCACAGGACTGTGTTCCTGCTTTGACCCAAACTTAAGTTCTTATTACAATATTCTGTGCAGACCTTCAAATCCTCTCCTAGTTTTGGATTCTGACTTCCTGCCAAGTGGCCACTGCCTCGGTTCTCTTCTTTAGGTTCTTCTTGGCTATGTCCTTCGTAGCTATTGAATTTTCCCACTGCTTCTTGAACTTCTGCTTCTTCCAGGTTCAGAGCCTTTGCAGTGTTCTATCCACTTGGAACATATCTTCCCTATATCTCATATATTGACTTATTTTCTCTTTTAGGACCTTGTTTCAAACAGACCAAACTGGAAAGATTTATCTCAAGTACCACATTTACATCATGTCCCTTTCCCCACCTCAAATCATCCCTTAACTCAAAATCTTATACAATTTTATTCTCAGCCCTTCTATTCTGAAATTACCTCGATGCTTTGATTTTTTGTGTGCTGTCTGGAACCCCCTCTCGAATGTAAGCATGAGCGTTGCCTATTTCCTCATTACTGCCTCCCTAGCACCATAATAAGGACTTGTCTACATTAGGGGTAAATGCATATTTGACAGATAATGAGATGTTAAATGTTGACTTGACAGGCTCTGCATCGTAGCCTGGCCCCAATATTCAGTGTCCACTGGGTCTGCTCTTAAATATCTGTTTCACTCTTTCTGACCATGAGAGGAAGGGCCTAATTATGGGTAATGTGTGAGTAAACTACAAAGTCTCACCAACAAAATCTGAGCTTTTGCATTTTATAGACAACGGCTATTTCGTGAAGAGATACACTGCAAGAGTTGAAAAATGAAATAGCAAGTTTGGGAAACAGTCACCCAAATGGAGGAAAAGATCGGTGATATTGAAGACAGAAATCTGTAATTAAATTAGAAGAAGAGGAGAGAAAGTGAGGAATGAAATATAATGAAAGAGAAATACAAGAACTAGCTGATACGATCAGGAGAGGAAACATAAGAATAATGGGCATTATTGAAGACTAGGAAAAGAAGCAGAGATTGGAAAGTATTTTCAGAAAAACAGTGGATGAGAATTTTCCAAATCTACAGAATGAGCTGGAGCTTGGAATTCAAGAAGTCAACAGAACATCCAATTATCTCAACCCAAAAAGGCCTTTACCAAGACACATTGTATTAAAATCATCAAAAATCAATGACAAAAACAGAATTCTCAGGGCAGCCAGGGAGAAAAAAAATGGTAACTTGTAAAGGAAAACCATTAGATTATCATCAAACTTCTCAACACATACCTTACAAGCCAGAAAGGAGTGGAATGAAATATTCAAAATATTTGAATATTTAAGTGAAAGGAACTACTAGCCTAGAATAATGTATCCAACTAAGCTCTCCTTTAGATATGAAGGAGAAATAAAGACTTTTCCAGTCATATAAAAATTGAAGGAATTTTCTATGAGGGCTGCACTACAGGAAATACTAAAAGGGGTCAGCTCACCTAAAACAAAATGACCAAAAAAAATACATAATTAGGAGTAAGGTAGCTACAGTCAAACAGAAGCAGAGGAGTGCAACCCTTACTAAGAACATGGCATTATAAGCTTAAATAATAAGAAGAGAATTTCTATAGCAAGATAGTAATGAATGTGTAGCATACCTAAGGACAAATTGAGACAACAATGACTAAAAAAGGGAGGACTCAAAGATTCAAATTCACAAAGGGGAATAGAGATAAGGCACCTCAGAAGAAAATGGGCGACTGTATATACGTAAATATTCTTTACATATTCGTAATGGTAACCACACAACAAATATTCAGAACCAAAGTACATAACATTAAAAAGAAGGACCAGAGGCAAAACCCACAAAAGCCAACCAAAATAAAGAAAACGGAAACACAAAGAAAAGAAAGTAATGGAAACACCGAGCTTCCAGAAAGCAAAAGATAAAATGTACATAAGAAGACCTCATATTTCAATAATCACCCTAAATGCAAATGGACTGGAATCACCAATAGAAAGGCGCAGAGTTGCAGAATGGATCAAAAAACAAAACCCAACCATATGCCGCCTCCAGGAGACACATCTCAGCTCCAAAGACAAATATAAACTCAGAGTGAAAGGGTGGAAAGCAATATAACAAGCAAATGGCATTCAGAGAAAAGCTGGGGTAGCAGTACTAATATCAGACGAAATAGACTTCGAAATAAAAAAGGTAAAAAAAGATACTGAGGACCACTTCATAATGATAAAGAGAATCATGCACCAAGAAGACATAACACTTATTAATATCTATGCTCCCAATCAGGGAGCCCTGAAATATGTAAAGCAATTACAAACAAAAACAAACAAACAAACAATCTAATCAAAAAATGGTCAGTGGACCTGAACAGATACTTCTCCCTAGAAGACATACAAATGGCCAACAAATATTTGAAAAGATGCTCAACATCACTAGCTATCAGGGAAATGCAAATCAGAACCACAATGAGATATTATCTCATACGTGTTAGAATAGCTATAATCAACAGGACAAGTAATAACAAATATTGGAGAGGACAGGGAGAAAAAGGAACCCTCATGCACTGCTGGTGAGACTACAAATTGGTACAGCCACTCAAAAAGATATTTGCACACGGATGTGCACAGCAGCATTTTTCAGGGTGGCCAGGACATGCAAGCAACCGAAGTGTTTTACAACGGATGATTGGCTAAAGAAGCTGTGGTGCATATATACAATGGAATATTACTCAGCCATAAGAAGAGATGAAATAGATATATGTATGCCTTACTGTTAAAGTGTACAGCTGAAACTTATTGGATTTTGTTAATCAGTGTCACCATAAAAAATAAATAATACATATATAAATAAGAAAAAATATTAAGAAAAACTGAAAAAAAGATTTTTTATAACTTTTAGTATAGGCTTTAAATGTAGAAATGTAAGTATTCAGACTCTAAGAAATAAGATTTTTAAATTAAAATATTAAGTCATAGTAATTATAATTGAATATTAAAATAAGTTTGCAACACATCTTTAAGTTATGGTAACAAGAAATCCATTTAATTAAACAGCTAAAACTTAGTTCTTGGGAGAATATGATATTCTGGTGGAAAGACTGGATGTCTTGGGTCCTCTGAGTCTTTCTGAGACATAAATGTTTCAAGCATTTATTTATTTAATGTTTATTATTTACTTTTTAACTGGTGTTGTCAGATGTGGGAATAGCTAAGGTATATGGTGGTGACAAAGAAACAGTCTTTTTTTTATAACTCTCACATTCTAAATTAGCAAGAAAGAAAGTAACCTTGCAAAAAGAATTAAATTACTCCAGATAATGTGTTATGAAAATAAAGTCGATTAGAATTAAAAATCAGCGATAAAGATACAAACGAACCATTCAAAATGGAAAAAAGATGAACAGACATGTCTATGGAAGATATACAAATGGTTAATACCCAATGAAAAGATACCAAACATTATTAGTCAGCAAGGAAATTAAAATTAATATTTCAAAGTGACTTTATTTTATTCTCCTTGAACACCTAAGGAGAAAAATGAATGACATTATAATGTACTAAAGGTGATGTGGAATAACCGAAACTCTCATACATTGTTAATTGGTATGTGAAACATACAACTGCTTTGGAAAACTCTTTGTCATATTTTTTATGAAGTTAAAAATACATATACACTATTATTCAGAAACTCCATCCCTAAGTATTTACCAAAGGAAATTGATATTCAGTGGATCTGTCAATTAGATAATTAGTTATATATGCCTGAAACACTGGAAAAGGACATGGCTGCTTAGAAATATTTGGGAGCCAACAGCGTATGATGTGTTTGATACATATCCTCTGCATCGTATATATGAATGAAAGAATGAAGAGGAAAAACTATAAAACAAAAAGTAGCAATAAATATTCTTATTTATTGTTTTTCTGATCAATATATTATGATCCACCATTGATAATGTAATAAAAACATATACATTCAACTCTGTGTGAAGTGTGTGTGTGTGAAAGAGAGCAAGAGTGAGAGCAAGACAGAAATATGATGAAACTAAGAATTATATGATTACTGGTCATTAGATATAGGGTATAACAGAATCATAGATGGTCTTCATAAAAATTAGAGATGCTCCCTGCCATTCTTTCCCCCTCTGTTTTCAAGATTAATTAAGAATCATTTCCTTTATCCAATCCCTTTTTTTCAAGGACTTCATAACAAATGCCTCCAAGTGATCTTACTCTTTCCATTATCTCTTC
Organism: Pteropus alecto; assembly: GCF_000325575.1. Lineage (NCBI taxonomy): Eukaryota > Metazoa > Chordata > Mammalia > Chiroptera > Pteropodidae > Pteropus > Pteropus alecto. Next base: position 560,703 of record NW_006438643.1, on the reverse strand, counting down.
CACTGCTCTGATTTCTCTGCCTTAGTTTCTACCAGGGCTCCATTGTTTAGAAGGAAGCTAACTTACCAACTGTTTTAGCAGATTATTCATATTCCAGAAGACTCAACTGTTTGGACGCTACAACCTCTGGGTTTTGTGGAGCGATAATTTATAGTGAGTAAGAATTTATAGTGTTACTTCATACTTCCCCTTGGGGCTCCCATGGGATAAATAAATAAATAAATAAATAAATAAAGGAGTTTCTGAGTTGTCAAGCTAAAGCTGATTTCTTCTCCAATGTTAGTTCAGGTCAACAGTCCAATCATACTTTTGCATCGTATGTGGGCTTCATACTGCCCAAGATGGTGCTAGAAGAGGTCACTTTATGGCAGCAACACAATAGTGGTTAGAATGAAATAAAGAGATAAGTTTTCACTTTTATAGATCATTTCATAATTTTTATAAGTCCTTGTAATGGACTTATAATTTCAATATCTCTAAGGATAGTTTTATCCTTTCTGGTCAGAGACACCTTCTGGTTACAGATGATCTGCAATTTGCATCCTCTAGCAAGAACCCTCTCCAGATAGGTCCCAGGAATCTTGTCATTCAGAGGCATCCTGGACTCCCACCAACACTTTAAACCTCACTCTGGTACCAGGTGAACAGCTACTTTTGACAGATAGGCAGTGAAGGCAAGGAAAGAGCACAGTAGAGAAAAAAAACAAATACAAAAACAAAAAATCAGCATGTCCTCAAAGTTGGCTTGCAAGTATCTGTACATTTAGAAAATGTCAGAACCAGAATTCTAACTTGTCTCTCAACTTGAGCTACATCTGTTTTATGAATTACATTGATGATTTTTGTGAGAATATAGTGCTTCTAAAACTCTGTAAAATATTAATTAATAGAACATGAGAACAAATAATATTTATACAAAGGAAAGCATCTTAGCATACGTACAAAGAGCATGTCCACCTATTTGTTCTGTGACTTTGGCCAATTTAATTTATTGTTATAAGCCTTGGTTTACTCACAAGCAAAAGGAGAAAAAATTATATCAACTTGTGGGATTACTTTAATGATATAATAAAATAACACCTAGAAAGTACTCAGCAAATGTTTATTTAAAATTAATTAATAAATAAACACTGGTTTTAATTATAATTATTGTATGGCATTCTCTCTGAAGTCAATATTTTGGATCAGATAACTTTAAATAACTTTCCTGCTATTCAGCACTTCTCAGCTGAGAGATGTTGAAGACATTTCTTAACCTCTCTGAGCTTCATGTTACCTCTGTAGATTCATAAAGGTAATGAAAATGACAATTTATAGTTCATGTTTTTTTCCCCTGAATTGAGTAAGAAGATGCATTTAACTAAAATAGCAGCATTTGACAATAGATACAAGATATTATTAAAATGGATATTATTTTTATTACTTATTTGAAATAGATTTTTTGGTGTTGAATTTGAATACGAAAACATCAGTTATATTTTAGTTCATTAGATTGCTCACAAAAACAACTCTTATTTGTTCAGGAAATGTGTTTAGTTTGACCACTAGATGTCAGTAATGCTCATATGACAAGCAATTATTTGTGTGTGTGTGTGTGTGTGTGTGTGTGTGTGTGTGTGTGAGACTCTTAGTTTTTAAATACCTTTTCTTTTCTTTTCTTTTTTTTTTATTATGGTGACATTGGTTAACGAAATCCAGTAAGATTCAGGTGTACAATTCAACAGTAAGGCATATATATACATACACACATACATATGTTTATATTTATAAATGTGTGTGTGTATATATATATATGCATACACACGCACGTGCACACAACACACACACACACACACACACACACACACACACACACACACACACACACACACACACACACACACACACACACACACACACATATACACATTGCATTGGGTGTTCACTGCCCATAGTTAGGTTTCTTTCTGTCACCACATATTTGACTCCTTTTACCCCATCTACCCCACCCCTCCACCCCGGCCCTCTGGTAATCACTAGTCTACTGTCCATGTCCATGAGTCTCTGTTTGTTTGTCTTATTTGTTTGTTGCTTTTAGGCTTATATCCCACATATAAGTGATATCATGTGATTTTCAACTTTTTCTGTCTGGCTTATTTTGCTTAGTACGATTATCTCGAGATCCATCCATGTTGTCGCAAATGGCAGTATTTCATCTCTTCTAATGGCATCTCTTCTCATCTTCTGTTATTGAGTCGTACGATTCTTTATATATTTTGGATATTAAGCTCTTATCGGAGGCATTCCTTGCAAATATATTTTTCCTATCCAGATGGTTGCCTCTTTACCTTGTTCCGGTTTCTTTTCCTGTGCAGAAGCTTTTTAGTTTGATGTAATCCCATTCATTTATTTTTGCTTTCACTTCCCTTGCCTTTGAGGTCAAATTCATAAAGTCCAAGATCCTTGAGTTTTGTTCCTATACACACACACACACACACACACACACACACACACATGTATATATATTTTGTCTGATGCTGTCCCTAGAACTTCCGATACTGTGTTGAATAAAAGTTGTGAAAGTGAATATTTTTGTCTTGTTCCTGATCTTAAGGAAAAATTGTTTAGTTTTTTTGGTTGTATATAATGTTGGCTGAGTGTTTGTCATACATGGCCTTTATTACGTTAAGTTACTTTCATTCCATACCGATTTTGTTAAGTGTTGTGATCATAAATGGATGCAGTATCTTGTCGAAGACTTTTTGTGCATCTGTTGATATGATCATATGATTCTTATTTTTTAATTTGTTTACGTGGTGTATCACATTAAATGATTTGCATATGTTGAACCATCTCTAGTAAACATACTAGATTTAATTTCAAAGTGTATTTGACCACATGTTTTTTAAAAAATCAGTATCATTTTGGGTAACTCTTGAGCCGTCTAAAAGGATAAAAAGAAACTCAAATCTCTCCTAAGGGAACCCTGAGAACAAAAAGAGAGACAGTATCTAATATCACAGATATCATCCTGAAAATTAATATAAAATAATAATTTAAAGGAGGATATATAAAAATGCTGGCCTTCAAATTTTGTTCAGGTTTTCCACCAGCTCTTCATTTATGTGGGCCAAAGGGCAGGGTATCTCCTTTATGCCTCTCCAGGACCACTCCACACTCTGTGTCCTAGAGACTTGAAGATGTGGGTTGCATGGGTCGCCTCCCTTGCCCTTTGCCATCTGGGTGGCTTCAGAAAATGGAAAGTATCAGCAAGAGGATAAGAGGGGAGTAACGTCGGAATATTTATTCTGATTTCCTCCTGCTCTCTCATTGCAGGTGCCTGCAGGTCACCATAGGCTGGGTGAGTCCCTCAAAAAAAATCCCAAC
>NW_006438643.1:551222-557284 GCF_000325575.1 Pteropus alecto | reverse complement strand
GCCAAGGAGTTACAAATATTCCTTACATTTGCTATCCCTGTTACAGTCTCTTGTGGTTTCCCTGTTGTGGAAAAGATTCACAATCAGACTGGCAAGAAACCAAGCAGCACTCAGAGAGATGGAGATCTCAGGTTTATTATGCTGGCGGAGGGCCTAGTGCTCTGAAAATCTGGGCCCCGAGCTCAGTTGCAACATTCCTTATACAGACTTTATTGTCACAGCCTAACTGGGTAATTTGAACTCAGGCTGCTGGCGGGAGTTGCTATGGTTGCAGGTAGTTACATTGGATTACATAGCCTGGGAGTTACTATGGGTTACTGGCAGTTGCAAAGTGTTACAAAGGCAGGAGTTGCTAGGGCATACAAACAGTTACATTTGTGACTTAGACAGAACAAGCAAAGGGAAGGTGAGTCTTTAGTCAATTTCAAGTACAGCCCATGCAGCCAGCATATTTACAGAAGCAGAACAAAGAGTTGATTAGCCTTTTCAATAAAAATTCTTCTTCATCCCTACACTGTGCCTATCATTTGTTATAGTTTAAGGGGCTCATTTGAGTTTGCCACGATTTTTCCAAAACTTTGACTTACATAATCAATAGGCGGCCTTACCTTTTTTTGCAGATTCCTCTTAAATTAATTTTACTTTAAATAATATGTCATACATAATATATGATGTGTAATATATGTGTACATATATGTGTATTTATATATACACAGATAATATGTATAACACATGATATATATTTATAATTTTACTGGTCTTATAATTAATTTTTGTCATGAAGAGGTTTGTCTTTGAATTTTAATTTCTCAAAAGCTTTTGAACTACACTCCAATATATCTCAAAGTAGCTAATATTGTAGTTATTTGAAAAGACTAGCATATACTTCACAAAAGATTAAAAAATAGCTAATAAGTCCCGAAAGCACAATCAACATTATCAGTTAACAGGGAAATCAAAATTAAAACTATAATGAGCTACTGATTCTCATTCACTTGAGCAGCTAAAATTAAAAAGACCCCAAAAAAAACAAATGTTGGCGAAAATACGGAACAATTGGAACTCTCATAGTTTGTTGGTAGCAGTATAAAACCATTAAGCCACTTTGGGAAACTGTTGGGCATTTTATTTAAATTTAGCACCAGGAAAATAGAAGGGTCTGCAAGCATCTGGAATTTTTACAAGTTTCTTTTTTTTTTTTTTTGGACCAAGTTAATATCGAAGCTCTGACTAAATATCATGAGTTATGGATTGATAGACCCATTGAGTGGATCAATGTTGGAATAGATTCAAGAAAATATTATATCTGGATTAAACTTAATGGAGGTTTATGTCTTTAAGTTAGGCTGCGTATGTGTGCTCCCAAGATGCTGGTGGATAATTAAAGTTACAGATTAACATCTAATATCCAATGAGGAAGCCTGATTTCTGTGTTCTGTAAATTATCCTGCAACACATGAAAAATTCCAAAGGAAAAGGAGTATCTGGGAGGGTAAGAGAGGTTTATGGAAAATGGCCTTGTCTTGGAATATTAAATCTAAAAGACATAATTAATGTTGAGCTCATCATATTTTTCTCTTGTCACCATTTCCTCAATTATTTTTCTTTTGCATATATGTATTTTCTCATCATATTATATATATTTGCTATTAAGTCTGTAAATGCATTTAATATTTTTAGATACTAGTAAATTCATGCCATATTTAACATAAACATAAGCATGTGTGTGCACATACACATACACACAACTTCATACACAAATTAATACTCAAGCGGAATACAGATTATTTCTAAAAACTTGGAGCCATGCATCAGGGCAGTATTAATTTGACACAACCACAAGAGTGAAAGAGGAAGTTAGAAATTTGGCATTCAGAAGCTGAATGTAAAACTGCTTGCAGGACCTGTCCTATTGCTGTATATTATGCCTGGGGCAAGTATATTTGTGGAGTTATTGACAATTTGTCTAAAAATTGTATTACAAAATTCAGGGAACTATGTGATATATAATAATTTATCCATGACTAATTACTGCACATAAAGATTCTTTCCGACATCCAGGTACTTTCTTATTTCTGTTCAGTTCCATGAACTCTCTATTCATTTTTATTTTATTTATTTATTTATTTTTTGTCAAAACAGGCCATTTCTGGACATTTCATTTCTGCTACAAATAGAAAGTACTAGCACTATTATTATTTAGAAAGCCAAGGCTTTTCAAGACAATATAGATCATCTTGCCTCCAGCATTTCCAAATTCCATTTATTTAATGCTGATTGCATCATTAGTGCACTGCGTCATCCATTGTGCTGACCATGAATAACAGCTTTCAATGATTCTCTCAAAGGATCTTTCCATGCTTCATTGGTGATGACCACAAATGCCAGGCTTAACCAGATCATTCAGGAAAATGTGGATGATAAGTATTTCCTGTTCATGTTAAACTATATATCTTCTGCACAGCAAAAGAAACCATCAATAAAAAAAAAAGAGTGACATCAGAAACATGGTGAGATGTCCCGGATCTCTCCCCTTGAAACAAAAATAAGCTGAACATCTAAAACTCAACAAAAAATATCCAAACTGCACACCAGCACATCTGAGCATGGGATCTGTGCTACCACAGGTCAGATAAGAGTTACCACAGATCAGAACCCTGGGTGTTGGACAATGGACAGGGAGAAATAAAGAAGCTGCCTCTCACAGCCTCCGGAGCTCCCTGTAGGAGGTGGGGGAGGAAAGAAGGTGTGACGAGTTTCTTGAACAGCCATGCATGGGAGTGCTGTGAGCACCATGCAGCCGGGGGCAGCGCCCGGTCATCAGGGCAGAAGGCAAAGAAACAGAAACAGCAGAAAAGCGGAGATGGCAGAGGAACAATAGTTGATTTTTACCAACAGCGGTTGCAAAACTGAGGCTGAGCCACAGCCACCATGCTCCAACCCAGAGGGCCCCTTCACTCCCATACATTCTGAGACAAACGCTGGGGAGCTCCAAGAGAATCTGAGCAAACACTACCAAAACTGTCACTAACACTGACAGGAACTGAGACCAAGGGTAGCAAGCATGATTAAACATCTAGCAATAAAAAAAGACATTATTAAGACTTTATATAAAGCAGAGATTGAAGTGGCTTAGATGCCACCTATTGGAAACCAAAAGAAAAACACCTGCTTTGCAACAGGTTAAGGACCATTATATAATAAATCTTCTTTATAAAAAAAAAATCAGAATACATTTCCATTAATGCCCAGGTGGAGAAATAGTTTATTAAACACCATGAAGAACCAAAGTGACAAGACAGCTCAGAAAGAAAGAGGAAAATCTCCAGAAAATAAGCTTACAGGCATAGAAATATGTGACTTAACTGACAGAATTCAGGATGGTACTTGTGAAAAACCTCAATGAGATTCAAAACGAATCATATCAACAATTTCAGGAATTGATAAAACAACTAGATGAGCAGAATGAGTTCTTTAGCAAGGAGATTGAACCCCTCAAAAAGAACAGACTAGATCTTCTAGAGATAAAGAACACACTGCAAGAGTTGCAAAATAAAATAGTCTTGGGAAATAGAGTCAACCAAATGGAAGAAAGGATCAGTGATATCAAAGACTGAAATCTAGAAATAAATCAGAAGGAAGAAGAGAGAAACTGAAGAATGAAAAATAATAAAAGAGAAAAACAAGAACTAGCTGATACTATCAGGAGAGGAAACATAGGAATAATGAGAATTCTCGAAGGGGGATTCGAGCAGAGATTAGAAAGCAAATTCAGACAAATAGTTGACGAGAATTTCTCAAATCTAAGGAATGAGCTGGAGCTTGGAATTCAAGAAGTAAACAGAACACTCAATTATCTCAACACAGAAAGGCCTTCACCAAGACATGGTATTAAAATGATCAAAAATCAATAACAAAGACAAAATTCTCAGGGCAGCCAGGAAAGAGAAGATGGAAACTTATAAGGGAAAAACCATTAGATTATCATCAGACTTCTCAGCACAAAGCTTACAAGCCAGAAAGGAATGGAATCAAATATTTAAATTATTAAGTGTAAGAAATGACCAGCCAAGAATAATGTATCCAGCTAAGCTCTCCTTTAGATATGAAGGAGAAATAAAGACCTTTCCAGACATATAAAAATTGAGAGAATTTTCCACTATGAGCCTGCACTACAGGAAATACTGAAAGGGGTCAGCTCAGCTAAAACATAATGACAAAAAAATACTTAATTAGGAGTAAGGTGACTATCAGGCAAATAAAAGCAAAGGAGTCCAAGCCTTACTAAAAACAAGGCACTATAAGTTTAAGAATAAGAAGAGATTTGCTATAGCAAATAGTACTGAATGTTCAGCATACATAGGGATAAACTGAAACAACAATGACTGAAAAGGGGAGGATTCAAAGATCCAAAGGAGCAAAGGGGAATGGAGATAAGGCAGGTGCAGAAGAAAAGAGACAACTGGATGGATAGATAGATAGATAGATAGATAGATAGATAGATAGATAGATAGAACTATCCTTTACATATTTGTAATGGTAACCACGTGCCAAAGATTCAGAACTAAAGTATATAACATAAAACAAGAAGGGCCAGAGGGAAAATTCACAAAAGTCAACCAAAATAACAAAACCAGAAACACAAGGACAAGAAAGCAATGAAGACACCGAGCTACCAGAAAGAAAAAGATAAAATGACTATAAGCAGATTTCATATTTCAATAATCACCCTAAATGTAAATGGACTGAACTCACCAATAAAAAGGCACAGAGTTGCAGGTTGGATCAAAAAACAAAACCAACCATATGCTGCCTCCAGGAGACACATCTCAGCTCCAAAGACAAATATAGACTTAAAGTGAAAGGGTGGAAAATGATATTTCAAGCAAATGGCATTCAGAGAAAAAGTGGGAGTAGTGGTACTAATATCAGATGAAATACACTTCAGAATAAAAAAAGATAAAGGAAGATATGGAGAGACACTTCATAATGATAAAGGGAATCATACATCAAGAAGACATAACACTTATTAATATCTGTGCTCCCAATCAGAGAGCCCCAAAACATGTAAAGCAATTATTAACAGAACTAAAGGGAGAAACAGACCAAAACACTATCATAGTAGGAGACCTAAATATCCCACTGTTGGATATGGACAGATCATCCAAACAGAAAATCAACAAGGAAATAACATCCTTAAATGACACATTAGACCAACGGGACATAATTGACATTTACAGAGCCTTTCATCCCCAAACAGCTGCTTATACATTCTTCTCTAGTGCACATGGAACATTCTCAAGGATTGACCACATACTGGAACACAGAGATAGCCTCAACAAATATAAGAGGGTTGAAATCATACCAACCATATGCTCTGATCATAATGCTTTGAAATTAGAAATTAGCTGTAAAAAGAGAGCGGAAAGAACCATAAATACATGAAGATTAAACAGCATACTACTGAAAAATAACTGGATCAGAGAAGAAATAAAAAGGAAGATCAAGAGATAAATTGAAATGAATGATAATGATAGTACGACATATCAAAACTTTTGAGACAGCAAAAGTGGTCATAAGAGGAAAGTTCATATCAATATGGGCCTATCTCCAAAAACAAGAACGAGCCCAAATAAACAACCTAACGCTTCATCTTAAAAAAACTAGAAAAAAGAAGAACAAATGAAGCATAAAGTCAGCAGAAAGAAAGAAATCATCAAAATTAGAGCATAAATAAATGAAATTGAAAACAAACAAAATAATAAATACAACAAAGAGCTGGTTCTTTGAGAAGGTTAACAAAATTGACAAACCCCTGGCTAGACTCACTAAAGAAAAAAGAGAAAGGGTGTAAATAAAATCAGGGACGAAAGAGGGGAAATTATGACAAACACCACAGAAATACAAAGGATCATACAAGAATACTATGAAAAACTATATAACATCAAATATAATAACCTAGAAGAAATGGACTAGTATTTAGAAAAATATAACCTTCCTAGACTGAATCAAGACGAACTGGAAAATGTAAATAGACAGATCAGCAGTCTGAAAATTGAATC
>NW_006438643.1:542682-549045 GCF_000325575.1 Pteropus alecto | reverse complement strand
ATAGCAGCATTATTCACAGTAACCAGGACATGGAAACAACCAAAGGGTCCTACGATAGATGGTTGGCTAAAGAAGCTGTGGTACATATATACAATGGAATATTACTCAGCCATAAGAAGAAGTGAAATACTGCCATTTGCAACAACATGGATGGACCTTGAAATAATCACACTATGCAAAATAATCCAGAAAGAAAAAGTTGAAAAACACATGAGGTCACTTATATGTGTGAGATATAAACCTAAAAGCAACAAAATGAACAGGACAAATAAACAGAGACTCGTGGACATGGACAATGGACTATTGGTTACCAGAGGGGAAGGAGGAGGGGGGAGGTAGATGGGGGAAAAATTTTAAATCATTTCTTCAATTAAATAATTAATTGATTAATTTAAAATAAAAAGAGGCAACCGACTAAATGGGAGATATTTGGAAACAATGCCTCTTATAAGGGGCTAATATCCAAAATATATAAACAACTCATGCAACTCAACAACACCAAAAAAACGAATAATTCAATTAAAAAATGGGCAGAGGATTGAAGAGACACTTCTCCCAAGAAGACATATAAATGACCAACAGATATATGCAAAGATGCTCAACTTCACTAGCTATTAGGAAAATGGAAATCAAAACCACAATGAGATACCACCTCACACCATTTAGAATGGCTATCATCAACAGGACAGGTAATAACAACTGTTGGAGAGATTGTAGGAATTGGTACAGCCACTACGGAAAACAGTATGGAAGTTCCTCAAAGAATTAAGAATAGAATTTTCATATGACCTAGCAATCCATTTTCTGGGTATCCACCCCAAAAATTTAAAAACATTTATGTGTGACAATATATGCACCCTGATGTTAACTGCAGCATAATTCACAGTGGCCAAGACATGAAAACAACCAAATATCCTTCAATGATCGAATAAAGAAGAGGTGGTACATATATACAATGGAATATTACTCAGCCTTAAGAAAAGATGAAATACTGCCATTGACAACAAAATGAATAGATCTTGAGATAATTATGCTAAATGAAATAAGTCAGATAGAAAAAGTTGAGAACCATATGATTTCACTCATATGTGAGATATAAAATCGAAAGCAGCAAATAAACAAAACAAACAAAAACTCATAGACACAGACAACAGTTTAGTGGTTACCAGAAGGAAAGGGGGAAAGTGGGGTAAAGGGGGGTCAAACATATGGGAAAGGAAGGAGATTTGACTTTGGGTGGTGAACACACAATGCAATTTACCGATGACATATTATCGAATTGCACACTTGAAACCTATACAATTTTATTAACAAAAGTGACCCCAATAAAATTAATAAACATTTTATTTAAATTTTAAAATGTTAATGTTGAAAAACTTCTTTTTACAAGCTGAAAAATTTAAGCCCTAATCATTGCGTTTCTAGAAGCTGATCTCTTTCAATACTGACTTCACTGCTTCCTTCTACAGTGTTGCCAGCTTGGAGTACAGGTGAAACTCCTCTCGGCAGAGTGGGAAGAACGTTCCCATTCATACAAGGAATGCTGCTTCCTTATCTGGCATCATTTAACATTGATTCAGTAGAGTATGTCATCCTATCAGTTGAAGGTAAAACAGGACATGGACTGAAAGCACTTAGTGGTATTACAGAGCAATGGTCTCAAATGCCTGTGGGGTAGATAGGTGCAGCCACTTTTGGAGGAATGCCTAATAGGTAGTGTGGAGCCTGTGGTACCAGTGCCAAGGTCAGGGAGTCAACAAGGTAAAGGATATCTGCTCTTTCCACTGCCACCATTGAGTGCTATAGGTAAGACAACATGAGAGTTTGAACACAGTTGAGTGAGAGCCAAAGTAAAGCTCTAATATAGCTCAAGGCCAAGGTTCAGTAACGAACCATTGATAGACCAGAGCCTTGAATTTGTCCTATGTCTGACATGAGTGACAGTCACCTCCAATCAGCATGCCAGCAATCTTCAGGTGGCTCCACTTACAGAATTTCATGAAAGAACCACTATGCAGTCTAGAAAAAGTTATTTGCTTACCAAGCTATTTTCCTGAAACCAGGTCCCAGCCATGAGATCTGAGGACAGACAACCCCTAGACATGGGTCAGAGAGATCCTTAGGGCAAATCGTCAACTCCACAAGCTGGTCAGTATTGGAAAAAGAGAGTTTCCTTGAAGAGGAAAATTGTGAGTTGGGCCCACATGTGTTCAGTCCAGGCTCAGGGAATCCCATCAATACAGCATTATTGTCCCCAGCTAGTCCCAAGCACCATAAGAGGACTTTAAAAATTTTGAGGAAACTACTCCAAAGCACAGAGGGCCCTGAGAAGGAAGCCTAGGACAGGGACTCTGCTCAGCCAGGTCTAAGTATGGTACTGCCATTTGATTGTACACCATTTCAGGGCTAGCATTATTGTGTACTCCAATCTACGTTGTCTACACTATTATGTTTATATTGCTTTTTCCCTAATCCCATAAATAGATTTAACCATAAAGTTGCTTTATATATGCCATAAACCCTTCATATTATAGATAGCAGAAATAATTTGATTTATTTATTGAAGAATGCTTATGTGTGGTACAGATATGAATGACCAGAGAGATGGTCAATCCTCATCCCTCAGAACTTATGGACCACAGGACTGTACCAATTTCAATCATGTTTTGCTAATATTCTATTTGCACATGCACTCAGAGATTCTCTAGTCTCCCTTTTCTTATTACCAATACCAATCTATTGCTCTATCTCCCACTTTCCTAGATATCTCCACCTGGGACCCATGGTAGAGAGTCACATATGTATATAAAATATGTCTATCCAAATCTCTACACGAGTTAAGAGTTTTTAATCAAAAGTATTTATCTGAGTGATCTCTTCTTACATCAAAATAATGCTTAATATGGGTACAATGTATACACACAAGTTGCTGCCTTCATTGGACCTTGGTATCCTTATTTGTAAAATAAAGGGGATAAATCAGGTGAATTTCAGTGTCTTTCCATCTTTAAAATTTTATATTTCCATAAAATTTTAGGGGTATGAGGCAAAGGCTGAAAAGTAACAAATTACAATTCATGTACACAGGTCTATACACAGGTCATGTACTAAGATGCTATAGAATGCAAGAATTTTGCTTTGTCAGTGTCCAGTTTCAGACCAAGAGCTGTCCAGATTCACAGAAATGTACAGGTTCCCAGTAACTGTAACAGGTACTGTTGCTTTCCTTGTCTTCTTGGCTTTATCTGCCCCCATTTCCTGATACCTTACTCTGATATACTTTTGAGTAGTTTGCCTATTGTCATCTAAACCTAGAGAGTGGTTTTAAAACATCAGATATGATGGAGACATCTCCTGATTTCTAAGCAAGATTGCACTTATCAGTCACAAATTTCAATTCAAAGTAAACCACATTTTGGTTTAAAGTAAATTACATTCTCTAGCTATATCTAGAATTAGGAAATGGGACTATATATTAGAAATATGAGGATTGATAAATTATATGGAAATTATTCTGAGCTTAATAACAAAATGGGCCTTGTGCTTAAACCATAGAACAATTCTGATTTCTTTGTTCAAATTTTCTGAAATCCTGTATATCTGAAGTTAATGATGTAGCAAACAAGGGAAATTGTAAGTAGAATTCAATTGGAACTAGACATAGACACATACAATTATAATATCTCAAATGACTTTGTTTCAAATGAGAAAATAATATCACACATCCTCAATGGAAACACTGTAAACTCTAGTAAACAGATGAAGTCTTTGGAGAGGGGCTTTCCTGTGTTTTTAGCTCTTCTGGCAGAAGGTAAAGGAAACTCCACATACTTGTGAAAAAAACAGAATGCAGGTAGAGCTCAAGGTCTAGATTTTCTTAGAGTCTCTCTTCCTGAATGATGATAAAGTAGGCCCAATAGTACTAGGACATGCTATAGGACATAGTTTTCCTGAATGTAGATAGAAAAAGACTGAGAGACAATTGACTACATTAAACAACCAGTTTTTTAAAGTGAATTTTTAATTATAGTTGAAACACAATATTATATTAGTTTCAGGTGGGTGTACAACATAGTGATTCAAAATTTATATACCGTATAAAGTGATCATCACAATAAGTCTAGTAATCGTCTGTCACCATACACAGTTGTTATAATATTATTGGCCATATTCCCTATGCTGTACATTATGTCCCTGTGACCTATTTTATAACTGGATATTTGTACTTTTTAATCTTCTTCCCCTTTTCCAGTTTTTATTTTTTATCATCTAAGTCAGACAAGTTTGAGTTATTATGAAAGAGAAGGTAATGTTGTCTATCATTAACTTTTTATTTTTTTCTCTCTCTTTTACTCCCATTCCACGGCCTCTGATAACCATTATATTCTATTATGAGTTTGAATTTTTTTTTAAATATCCCACATAAAACTGAGATCATGCAATATATTTTTTAATTAAAAAATGTTTAATTACAGTTGACACTCAATATTATATCAGTACAGTGGTTAAACATTTATATAACTTACAAAGTGATTTCTCTGATAAGTCTAGTACTCACCTGGCACCATACAGTTTTTATACTATTATTGAGTATATTCCTTATGTTGTATTTTACATCCTCATATCTGTTTTGTAACTGTCAATGTGTACTTCTTCATTCCTTCACCTTTTCCACCCTCCCCGGCACCTCACCCACCTGGCAACCATCAGTTTGTTCTCTGTATGAGATCATGCAATACTTGTCTTTATGCGACTGGCTTATTGCACTTAGCATAGTGTCCTCGGGTTTATTCATATTGTTCCAATGGTAGGATTTCCTTCTTTTTTAATGCTGAATAATATTCATTGTATGTATAGACCACATTTTTTTTATCACTATTGAATTTTTCAGTTTAGTTATTATATTGTTAATCTCCAGGAATTCTGTTTGGTTTATTTTCATAATAACAATTCTTTTATTAGACTTCTCATTTTGTTCATATATTGTTTTACTGATTGCATTTAATTGTCTCTTTTCTCTTGTAGTGCGCTGAGCTCCTTTAAGATGGTTATTTTAAATTCTTTGTCAAACAGTTTATGGATCGCCATTTCTTTAGGATCAGTTACTCGAGCTTTATTAGTTACCTTTGTTGGTGTCATGTTTTTCTGATTCCTTGTGATCCATGTATATTTGAGTTGAATACATACATTTGAAGGAATAGAAATCCCTTCCAATTTTTAGACTGGTTTAGCAGGTAAAGTTCTTCTTCTGCTGGGTCTCTGGACTGATGGAACTATCTCTAGATCATGGTCGTGTAGAGCTGAAACCTTGCCTTATGGCTATCACTTGGTCTGAAGACAGGTTCACAACTAGCAGGCCTGTTACCAGGGTTACAGATGGATGCAGCTTCTCATTGGATCACTGGGCTGATCTCCCTTTTGGCAGAACTGCCACAGGTCTGTGGTAGAGTGGGACTGGGATCAGGTCACAGGACTACTTTAGGGACGACAGTCAGGCCCAAGGTTGGTGTGCCTTTTCTGGGGCCACAGACAGACATGGCACCTCCTGAGTCCCTTGGCAGAAGAGGATAGTGGCAGGGCCATGTACAAGTGGAACTGGAGCCGAGTTCACAGGGAACGGGGCTGCAGTCAGTATGCAGCCAGGACTACGATCAGGAAGCCTGTCATTGGTGTGTTGGGCTTGCCTTCTCAAAGCAGCCCTTCTCGGTCATGAGCTCAACCTGGATTTTACCTCCTATCTGGATCCCAAAGCTCCCACAAATGCGTTTCTCCATGGATGGCTGCTAAATATATGTTTCTATAAGGGGAGATGGGCTGAAGAAACAATAAGAACTAACATGTTCACAAATTTTATAATCTTCAATTTAATTTAGTATATAATTTTCATTTGTTCCACAAGCATTTTTAAACTTCAAGAAATAAATAATGTTAAATTTACCAGTTCAAGAACGAGAGTGTATGATATGAGGCTAGGCTTATCAAGAACTTCTTAGAATCGGAAACTTAAGATCATGGATAGGAAAAAAAAAAAAACACCATAAAACTAGTCTAATTCCCATCTTTTGCTTGCATACACTTCAGCGAACAATTATTTTTAGGCAGTACATTATTATTTATAGAAACTTTTTTACATTTGTCTTAGGTTTTTTTTTTTTTTTTTTTGTAATTGACATGTGTGATCTCTGCTTGAACATCTCTATGAAAGAAATTTTGTTACTACCTGAAAGAGATCTAGAACATTATACAGTTAGAACAGTGAATCAAAGTTTTCCCCCTTGAAATTTATTATTATATGGCATATTTTATGCCAAGGGTCAACAGAGAATATCATTGCAAGTACACATTCAGACACACACAAAAACA
>NW_006438643.1:537004-542551 GCF_000325575.1 Pteropus alecto | reverse complement strand
TATTATATATAAATAATTCACAATTAATTTTCTAAAAAAATTCCTTATTAATTTGATCATATTTCAGCATAATCAGACTTTATTCCTTCATAAATGAAACGAATTACCTCTCATTCAATCTTTTTTTAACAAAAAGACTCTGTACTCGCTCCTGGATCTGCTTGGTCCTGATCCCGTAAACGACTGGGTTGAGGGCAGGGGGGATGACTACGTAGAGATTAGCTAAGAGGATATGGATATACTGGGGGATGCCATGACCAAAGCGATGCGTGAGGAAGGAGAAGAGAGCTGGACCAAAGAAGGCAAAGATGACACAGATATGGGAGCTACAGGTATTTAGAGCCTTCGAACGGGCATCTTGGGAAGGGAGGTGGAAGACAGTGTATAAGATCCTAGCATAGGAGATACTGATAACAAGCACATCCAGAAACAAAATAGAAATATTCCCAAGACCATAGTAGACATTGGCACTAATACTGGCACAAGCCAGACGTGCCACTCCCATGTGCTCACAATAGGTATGAGGGATGATTCTATGTCCACAATAAGGCAGCCTCAGGAGGAGAAAAACTATGGGCACAATCATGCATAAGCTTCTTAGAACTACCACCGCAGCAATCACACCAATGACTCTGTCGGTGAGGATCATGTTGTATCTGAGGGGGTTGCAAATCGCCACATAGCGATCAAAACCCATGGCAAGAAGTACAATGCTCTCCATGACTGTAAAAAAGTGGATAAAAAAGACTTGAGTAACACAGCACTCGAAGCACAGCTCCTGAAGACTGAACCAAAAGATACCCAACATCTTGGGGATGGTAGTAGTAGAGAGACTCAGGTCAATCACTGACAGCATGGCCAGAAAGTAGAACATGGGTTGGTGAAGGCTATGATCGACCCAGATCACAAACAGAATGATGACATTTCCAACTAGAGCTATCAGATACACTGCACAGAAGGGAAAGCCAAGCCACACTTGTACGACTTCCAACCCTGGAATTCCCAGCAACAGGAATGATGAAGGGTGAGACTCAGTGACATTGGGAGAAGTCATTCTTCTGCAGGGTCATAATAGTATAGTTTTTAAAAGTCATTGCTGGTTTCCATTGAAGAATTTATCCACCATTAACTGAGATCTATAAAATTTAAATAAAAACAATTCCAAACAAAGCATTAATACTAGGAATAAGGTTCTCTAAAGGCCTTTGATTCTTTTCCTTTTTCAGCTCGACATAAGTAATCCCAGTATCACTCCTCACCTGCACCATAGAATCCAACACTCTGTCTCTCTTAAAATTATGTGTTCTAAGTAAATACACTAATTCTATTTCTCAAGAAATAAGTATTATTAGGAGATAAGATAATTGGTAGTCATAATAACCACCACAATAATAGCTATCATTAATTGGGTACCCATTATTTTTCAGACATTATTCTTATCCTCATTTGCATATATTATCTTTTACTTCTCCCCACAATGCTATGGCACAAGTTCTGCTGGTATCTGGTTTATGGAAGGGAAAGGTTTTGGTAAATTAATTAACTTCCCATTGCTTACAAAGCTAATAAGCAGTAAAATCAAAATGTGAAATTAGTTTGAAACTAGACTTTACAGAATTGACAGTAGAAGTAGTGAAAGGAGGGAGAAACAAAAATAAGGAGTGAGAAAGAATAAAAGGACCTAGAATATTCAAACTACCTAGAAGCCAAGAGCATGACCAAGATCTCCCTCTCGGCAATGGCTAGTTCTTTACTACACATCTACTCGTTTAGCTCCAAAAATATTTTTTACTATTGTTGTAGCTATGGTTTTCACCTCATACCTGATCTATGGCATCAATCATAAAATCAGACTTCTAACCTCCCAATAGTCTATTTTGAATTCAGATTATTCCCTTCAAAATATTAAGCATGGAGACAAACAGCTGATCACCAAATTTTGTATTTTATTATATCAGTGTATGTGTGCATTCGGTCTAAGTATAAGGGAGTTCAAGCTCATTATCTTATCCTTATTTACCTACTATGGCTTTTTTTCACTTGGTGTCTTACTCACTATCAAGCAATATGTGTGGGAAAAAGAAACAATAGCATATGGTATTTTATATTACTTGCATTGTGGTATAGAAGGGAATCCTGATTCTGTTCTTACTGGTCCTGTGACCTTAGGTCAGTTACATTATGTTCTGTGTTTCACTTTCATCTAGAAATAAGCATTGCACTACCTCATATTGTTATGGGTGGGATAAATGAGGTTATATATGTGAAATATTCTAAGTGCCCAGCAGATACATTGTCTCCAACTTCTTCCCATCTCAGTCCTCCTGCTGTCTCGCCCCAGACCACTGATCTGTGCCATTTTACTCCCTACCCCGATACTCTAGGTCTTAACTCAATTTCCCTGAATCCAAATTACAATCTTAAACACACATTGCACAGACTCTGTGATCACAAGCACTTACCAAGTTCCTTGTGTTCAGTCTTAGGGAGTAATGTGGCAACTGTGAATTCAGTTATCGAAATTTTACATATATATATAAGGTGTTTAGAACAGAGCCTCAGTGCACCCTAAGAGGCATTAACAAAACGTCTTCCCGTGTATGTGTTTGGGGAAAATTTGTAATGAAGTCTCCAGGTGACAGATAGTCTAAGGCATGAAATTAAATGAATAGAAATTCCCATTGGTCATCCCACCAGCTGAAGAGAAGCTCTAGGAGAATCTCAGTGAACTTTGCTGCCTGCTACTTGGTCAATTTTCAGTTCTTATTTCACATAATATTATGACAGGTCACATTTTATCTTATTCTCTCCTCCTTTCTCTCTCATTCTTCTCTCTTTTAGTCTGTGAATTGCTTGGATTAACCCTTTGGGCTCTGTTGAGGATTTACGTAACTAGCAACTTTTTTTCCCATTGTAGTAAGATATACATAACATAAAATTTACCATTTAACCATTTTTTAACATGAGAAAATTCCCAATGTGCATGTATTAAAATTGACATGGGGAAGTCACATAAGCATGAACATTCCAAAGACAGTGAGGCAACATGAAATTTAAAATCCAGTGGCCCTTAGTACAGTCACAAAGTCATGCAACTGTCACCACAATCTAGTTCCATAACATTTTCACGCCACTCCACATGGAATCCCTGCACCCAGTAAGCATCGCGGCTCACTCTTCCCTACTCCAGCCCCGGGGACCAATCATCCGATTTCCGCTTCTGTGAATTTTCTCTATGGATCTAATCTGGATATTTCATAAAAATGGATCATATACATGTGGCCTTTAGAGCCCAGCTTCTTTCATTTAGCATGGTTTTAAGTTGAATCATTGTTGTAGCATAGATCAGTATTTCATTTATTTTTAGCACTGAACAATATAATCCATTATATGGATATACCATTTTTGATATTGGGTTGTTCCTATACTTTGGCTATTGTCAATAATGCTGCTGTAAATATTCTTGTACAAGATTTGTTCAAACACCTGTTTTTAATTCCTTTAGGTATATATACCAAAAGTGGAATTTTGGAGACATTTGATAATTCTACACATAACTTTTTGGGGAAGTGTTTTCCACAGTGGCTACATCAATTTACATTTCCACCACCTTTATATAAGGCCTCTCATTTCTCCACATTCTCTCTAATATTTGTTATTTTCCATTATTTTCTATTAGAGCCATCCTAGTGGATACCAAGTGGCATCTTATTGGGTTTTTGATTTACATTTCTTTAATAACTAATGATAGTAAGTATTTTTTTCATGGATACCTTGGCCTTTTGTACATCTTTTTAAAATTAAATTTATTGGATGACATTGGGTAATAAGATTATATAAGCCTTAAATGTACAGACTTTCACCATTGAGTATAATATAAATTATGTTTTTCCCATAAATGCCTTTACCATGTTGAGGAAGAGAATACAATTTTCTTATATTCCTAATTTGTTGAGTGTTTTTATCATGAAAATATGCTTGAATTTGTCAAATGTTCTTTTTGGACTAATTTCCTTCATTTAATTAATGTTGTATAATGCATTGATTGATTCTCTTATGTCTAAACAACCTTGTTTTCCTAGGATTAATAACACTTGGTCATGGTGTATAATTCTTTTTGATATGCTGTTGAACTTGATTTGTTAGTATTTTGCTGAGAATTTTTAATCTATATTCATAGAGACATTTCTCTGTAGTTTTATTATTAAAAATATGTACATTCTACAACATAACAAAAGCCTACTGTGTGTGTGTGCGTGTTTACGCAAGCATGTGAAATGACTTTTCGAATTCACCAGATTCTTTCTAGAAGAATGAGCCACATTCTGTATTTAGTATTATTTCCTCACAGTGAGCCAGAGGGTACAGATTAGGAACTTCTCAGGTCTTTACTGGGCATGTGCATAGTCACATACATGTGTGTGGCTTTCTAGCTTAGGAATATTCAGAGCTTTGAAAAACTCTGTATGGTCAATTCATTTCCCAAGTTTTCCTTTTAAGTTTTTTGGTCAGTCTTTTGTTATCCCCAACTTTTTTCCTGCTTTAGGAAGATGCAATGTTTTAATTTCTACTCATTGTTTTGACTATAGCTCAGGGAAAAGGCTGTTCGCAGTGAAGGAGTTTTGAGTCATGTCAAATAAAGGTTTACCTGTGAGAAGGAATTTCCCTGGAGCTTCCACGTAGGTCACATAATGACAGTTCTCTGGGAACGTATCTTTAAGATACTGTTATTGCCTATCCCAAAGGAAGTGGGTTGTAAGAAAAATATAAATACCTTCTATTCAGGGTAATAAGAGGCATGCCCCCCAAGAAGATGCCAAGGGAGTTTCTTAGAGATTTAGAGACCAAGGTAAGTCATCCTGGTTAGGCTGTGAAAAACAGCAAAAGAGAGGGGAAATTGCTTTTTCCAAGATAGTATGGAGAGATGGAAGAAAAGTGAAAGCAAGGAAGACAAGATGAAGAAAGAATGTACACTCATATTCATAACCTCCTGAAGCTACACTTTTACCTACATGTGCTTATACCTATGACCATGCAAAAAATCTCACCTGCAAAACTAAAGGATAAAAGCTGATGTGGAAGGAGATGCACCAATGTATTCTGTATCAATTTAGTTATTGTTTCTGACCCTGTAGATAGGCTCACAAATGTGAGTAAGAAGAGGAAAAGGACTAGCTTTCTCTATATGATAGCACTGTGTCAGGTATAGAAAAGGTGATAAAAAAATGCTTTTGAATTAATGAATTCATGAATAAATAAATAAACCATAAAACATGGCCCTGAGGGCTAGACTTTTGTGAAAATAAGACCTAGGTATAGGGCGTTAAAACATCTGGGAAAGGGAAGGATGTGAGTAAGAAGAGGAAAAGGACTAGCTTTCTCTATATGATAGCACTGTGTCAGGTATAGAAAAGGTGATAAAAAAATGCTTTTGAATTAATGAATTCATGAATAAATAAATAAACCATAAAACATGGCCCTGAGGGCTAGACTTTTGTGAAAATAAGACCTAGGTATAGGGCGTTAAAACATCTGGGAAAGGGAAGG